>NW_028301569.1:10670000-10812500 GCF_042242905.1 Orbicella faveolata | reverse complement strand
TGTCAAATTGTCCGCTCTCGCTCGTTGACGCATCGCATAAATTATAAATTCATGTGTCTGTCCGCTTATTGACAATAAAATTTAGCCAATGAGCGGGCGAGAATTTCTGCAGTTATTGTAAAAAACAGAATGGATAGTGAATAACGTAGTCAATCGGAGAACAGCAATCGTGAAAGAACGCTAGTAGATTTATACTAAAACTCGATAGAAACACCGAGAACATGTTTTCTATTTCATAATTGTGAATTGTTATTTTCACGGAAAAATCCTATTAGACCAGCAAGAAGAACTTGAATGTTAACATCAACGATCGAGCGTCAAGGGTTGATACATCATTACATTCTCCCAACTTGCACTATAAGAAATGTATGAAGAACAGTAAGGAAAATTTGTATGTTGACTCACAGCTTAAACGCGAGTTGATACCCCGGGGGAGACTCCCAAATAGAAAGGACGGGGGTGTTCAGCCTCAAAAGGTCCACAGTAGGAGCTTTTAGGGTACCTTTTAGGGTATTGCGCCGAAAAAAATATGACAGGAAATAATGCGTTGCTTTAGAATTAGTATCACTCAACCGACAAAAAAGATACGCTGCGAAACTCTTCTACAAACCCATTTTATTTATTTAGAGATAGGTAGTGAAATCTTGGTTACAAAGGAGCGAGTTCTAAACAGTGCAATTTATCACCAAACTAACTTAAGCCTACGACTAAAACTTAAGTCACCACAGACACAAACCCACAGTAAACGTTGCTGTCTCCGAAGAAATCTTCTCTCAATCCGCTGAAGTTCCTCAATAGCTCTCTACGATTCTCATGATATAGCTTCTCCAGTCGGTCTCTGCCGACAACAACCCAAGCTAGCTAACTTATATATAATTAATGAATATTCTAGAACGTTCTGGGAACTTCGAACACGACTATTTATGTAGCATTACATCGTCGTTATATCATCTAGTAGAATGTTCCGGAAACTGCCCCGTATCGTGACAGTAGAAGGTTCTGGCACAAACATTGCGTGACTAAACATTCTAGAAGTTACCAGAAACTTAGTATTTACAATTGCTCTCCATAACAATTGGTACTGGCTAAGGAGTGAAAAGAAATTTCAAGCCACACCCACAAATAAGGATCTTGGTACCTCTTAGGGCTTTCTTTGAAAATTTCCGACAAGCAGCCGTGTCCTTTTAACATGGAAGTCTTCCCGAGGGATGATACTTTATTAAATTCTCCCAACTAGTACGGTAAGAAATGTAGAGAGAATGTTTACATACGTTAGTGTGAGTATATTCGTATCCGTCCACGTTGAATACTGGAAGAATGATCCATTCGTAATTATCAAGCATGAATTTAACATCTGAGTTGGTTTTACGAGTGGCCAGCATCTAAAGAGGGAAAAATTCTTTATCAGTAACAACCCTTGGCAAACGTCAGCATGCTAATCTGACATTTAGTCAGGTAGCATGTATCTACATTGTATACCATAGTTCATAGTATACGAGAATTCCTCTTTCGCTTAGTCCGTCGAGCGAGACCGTAAATAAACTGCGAGGACAAAAATGGCCGTGTGAAATAAGCGCGCGAAAAGAGTCCTTGGCGCGCTTCTCGCCTCCAGGATCGGAGTTCGCGCGGCCATTGTTTTCTTCTTCATTCGGTTTTCTTTCGCGGCACGCACGACGGACCAAGCGAAAGAGGGACTATTCGTAGACTACAACATAATTAACCACAAGTAAAGAAAAGACGTCAGGGGAAAAAAAAATTTAAAATCAGGAAAAAATATACTATTTTAAAACGAATTAAGGTAGAACCTTTTACGTTTATATTCTGAATACTTTAACAGTTCGCCGTTAGACGCTGTTTCTTCGAAAACATTCCTAGACTTTACCAGTACGATTTTCGTTTTCGTTAAGTTCTGTAGAAGTAGACAAACAAGCATCGAGAAAATTCCCCCGTTTTCTTCCATATTAAAAAAAAAGTAAAGCGTACTTTTTTGCTAACCTGTCTTATTATATACATGCACGTGGCTGGGCTGATCCATTCTCTGGCGTGAATTCCACAGTTGAAAAAAAAGAGAGGCTTCTTTCCTGATCCAGACTTAATCTAAAAAGAAAATTTATTGAGAAAACTACCCTTTAGAATGTCGTCAAGATGCCGTTGAGGTGTGGATGGTGGGGTTGGAATCTTTCTCCCAATTTTCTGTCAGCTCCATTTATCAGAAACGTTTGCAGATCTCAGATCTCAGTGGACGGTTAAATTCTTGACCAATTCTCAGCTATCAGCCCGGGGGGTGGGGGTACTCCTAGAAAAATTGAGTAGTGGTTTGCGGCCCGCTTCCCAAAACCCTTACTCTATTTAAGACCAAAATCTACGATTTTCCCTACCCTATTTATGACCTTACCAAAAATTCGATGCCCTAGTTTATTCGATACCCTGACCCTTAAAATCAAAACCCTGTTTCAGACCTGCTTTATAATTATGTACTTAGTTCAGACAGTTGTTAAAGGAATTGTGAAGGACTTTTTTTGATGGTCTTATCAATAATGATGAAAAAGTAGCTTCGTCTAAAAAACACACCCAATTCAAGACTAGAGTGAAAAATACATTCCCGATTTGGGACCAAAATCGCCAAAATCGATCCTCTTTATCTGACCAAAACGGCTACAAAGCCATACCCTTTTAGGCCGCACATACCTCTCTAACCCATATAAGGAAGTACCCCTCCCCCGCCCCTGGAGGAGGCTATCAGTTAGAAACCATCCATATTATGATTTGAGACAACGATGATAACAAAAAAACCGGCAGGGGACAATGATATTGAAAATCAGAATAAGGTTTAGTTAGTGTAGCTGAAGAAGCTATAAATCAAACCTTAATAGCCAGCTGGTCACGGCTCTGGAGGGATTTTCCCAAAGAGAAAGTAGAGGCAACATCGGAGTGCGCAGAAGCAAGTTTTCGAATTTCAGAATGGATCTGTACAAAAATAATACAGAAAATACTTTTTTAACTGGAACAAGACAAATCTGTAATTTACTCAATTGCCAAGTAGGTTTGAGAATCGAAGTTGAAATCAGTGTAGTGATTCTAAAACGGTGATAATGTATTTCGTTTCAACTATTTCAGTTACACTTTGTGTGAACTACATAGTGTCATCACTAGGATATTTAGGGACGGACCATCAGTTGTTTTTTTTTTTGAGAGCAAGGGTGGTGGAGGGGAGGAGGGGTCGGTGGTTGGACAATCTAAAAAAAAAAACCTGCACAGCAAAAACTGCTGAAGTAAAATTGTGCAAGGAGAGCCATGGAGGAAAAAAACAAAAAACACGAGCAAGTGCTTTCCATTATCCAGGTCTCGTGTTTGACTTTTTAAAAAGATTCTTGCAATAGCTGTTGCCCACCAAAAATAACCTCATGCACAACCTAAAGGTGAGAAAAAAAAACCATGCCCAGAAAATTGCTCACCCCCTCCCCCCCCCCCCTCAAAAGATAAGGTCCTTCCCTTATAAACAGATATGCGTACACGTGCCATTTCGTGGTTATGTTCCATTCAAAACTGAACTCTCAATTTATCTGTTCCTAAGGGTTCCCAGCCTCCTTTTGTAGAGCACATCGTAGAAGGTAATGATGGTGGACTGAAACAGTATTTTGAGTTATTTTGGTCACGTACCAATTTACCTTTAAATTGAAGGAAACCTGAATATAGTAGTTATTAAGATAGAAAAACACCAAAGAGAAAATAATAAACCATAAAGGAACAAGAATGGTTTTGAAGATGGAAAAGATAAACACGGGCTAGAAACGATGAACATGAGAAATTAAGGCCAACCTTTTAAGATGCACAAACCGTGAAGTCGCTCCTGTGAGTATAGTTTGATTGATTAACTGACGAAATACCTTTGAGGCTTCCTTTGCAAATCCCCGAAATGCTGTACAACTAGTCTGATATGATCTGTAGCGGCTAAAATTAGGCACACAACACATACAACAGTGACGTAGGCACAGAATGTATACATACTTTGATGAGTGCGTACCAGAATTCATAAATTGACAGGACGCTCTTAAAGATAAGAGTATTACCTCTCCGACTCTGTGATATGAGCCGTCAAATCCCCCAGCTCTTGCAGTTCCCTTTTCCTGTTGAATAATCTTGTTCACGTCTTGCGTTGACACTGTAAAGGCAATATTGGCACCGTTCAAAAGGGCCTCAAGTTTCTGCACGGCGACTGGTTCAACACGGATTTCAACAGGGTCGAGAGACTCCGTAGGATATGTCCAAAAGTCAATCTGAAATCGAGAAGTCATCGCGAGCTAAGACTCTGACCGCCGTTTAAAATCAAACAAACACAGCGAACATCGCATATTTTGTTATGCTTATAAATAACACCACTACGATCGTTTTTGAAAACATGCTCTCTTGGAGAGAGTGACAGACGGTCACTTTTAGCTTGGCGTTGATGTTGGAGCCTTATGCATCACACAGCGTGACAATGGTTGATGATAATGATGAGTAAAACGACAATGACGACGACGTCAATGCTGATGTTGTTGTTGTTGTTGATGATGATGATGATGTTGATAAAATTAATGAGGAAAGTGATGTTCATTATGATTATAATGATGACGATTATAATTATAATGATGATAATGATATTGTTTTTGATAATAAAGAAAGTGATGATGATGATGATAATAAAGATGAAGATATGGCGAGCGTAGGTTTACTCCGATCAGACTAAGTTGAATATCAAGCAAGGTAGTTTAAAAAGCAGTTTCACCTCCAAAAATACCTAAGGTATCTGGTTTTAAACCGTTAACATACCATGCAGCACAGTAGTCTAATATAGCTATATTCTCATGTCTTGGAAGTCTTACCCCATCATCTCCCGCTTTGAGAATCTTATCCAAGAAAGCTACGTCATCCTTGTTCTTTGGGTAAGAGCGGTACAGTTTATCCCTGTTAAATAAAGTATGCGATGAAAAGACTGAGCTGTGGTTTGTATAAGTTTTGGTTAAAATAGTTGAAAAAGAACTTATCGATAATGTTTTTCCGAAAATCTAGAAATTCCTCAACTTTCCCATGAAGATATAAAATGTATTTCTTAAAGCCCTGATATTCTTGGCTTTTTCAGATAAATTGTCGATGTCAAGAATACATTTTTTATTTGGATTATATAAGGTTTTCTTTGATGTGTGGTTGGCAGTTTTCTTCCTGAGAAAACTTGCCAAAAATGATGATAGTGATCATCAAACAGGATCTGAAGCTACTTCAAATTCAAATTGAATATCACGGAAAAAATAAAAGGAGAGCCTTTATCAGTCAGGCAGTTTTTGCGATTTTTGTTGACACACCTTACCAGATGGTTGCCTCGAAAAAAGCACAATCGCAAAAATGGGCTTTTGAATTTTGAATCGAAATCAGGGGTTTCAATTGTACCGAAGATGAAAGGGGAAAAAAAAGCTAATTAAAGTTTCTAAACTTGTGGTTTTGTTAATTTGGTTCAGCCGATCAACAACCATTGTTAAATCTCTATGGAAGCCTAAAAGGGTCGCTTGGTGTAGGAGGTAGTCGGCAGTTGCAGTCCGATGTCCGTTTCTTTCTTATTCTACGAAGAAGTTAGGTGTCGAGAGGTTTCGAATATTTGAACTCTTTCTCCTGTTGACATTTGGGGCCACAAATTGTCCGAGGGGCTTTAATAATTTTTTTTTTTGAATTAATGAAAAAATAACAAAAATTTGTCCGAGGTATTTGTTGTAATTCAGATCAGAAGCATGTACAACAGCTATTTGAAATGGACCTGAAACTTATCTTATCTGTTATCAAGTAAAACCAGTAAATTAACCGGGTCATGATATGAAAAATTTTATACGGCACAAGGAAAACGAGTTGTGACTACTCGCATTTTAAAGGGAACTCAAAAAAAATTGCTGTGACCGGGATTGAATGGCTCGAGAGGAATACGTAATATAACGAAAGGTTTATACGATAACTTATATACTCCATAGCTAGGCAGAAAATAAGGAAACAATGGAAAAATGTCACGGAGTAACATATTTTTTTAAAGTTTTAGTGTGACGCGGGAGTACTAAACGATTTCATTTAGAGTTAAGTTATATATGTCTCTGGGTCTATCACACCAGACCTGAGGGGAAATAGTTTTAAACTATTACTTACCCTTCAAAGGACTCGGGTTCGCCAAACACCGATGCAAAGAAGAGAAAGAGAGCGACTTCCCGTGCGCCCTTCATGTTGATTTGAAGTGTTCTGAAAAGAAGCCTTAAGGTGTTTAAGGCTTGGTTGCCCTACCACCCTCCGCGTAAACAAACAGTTTCAAGACCAGATGTCTTAGTCTAATCGAAAACTAGGCAGGGGTAGGTGCTGGTGTAAAGTTTTGCTTACCTTATTTGTCAAGAAGACAGAACTAAAAGGCGTAATTTGATATAGATTGTGAAAAGCCAAAACGAGATACTAAGGTTGTATCTGGATTGACTTACTATTCCGTCTTAGAATAAGAAAAAGAAATTTTGTTAATTGTGCTTGCAACAATTATTGAAACAGCTTTATTTTCTGAGCATCAACTGAATACGCTGAGGTGATGCGTTCTTTTTTGTGTTAAGTACAGTGAAAAAGAATGATTCAACACAAAGCTTCAAAGCCATTTTCGAACAATGAACGTTCTGCGATTGATCAAACAAATGTCGAAAATCTCTTGGAAAAGGTATCACAAAAAGTCATCAAAAGATTAAAAGCATTTTGAGTAATATACGGGAGAGCAGTTCAGGCCCAAACAATCTGTAAAAAACACAATATTGATGCTAAAACATCTTTGAACAGATGAATAGCAGCGCCCGGAAAGCTTCCCTAAGACTATACGCGCTTTCCGTGCGTGCGCACGCTACAGTTTTTTGTATGGCGTGGCTAAATCCACCTACTGAAGAAGGGCTAAGCCCGAAACGTTTAGTTTAACAGTTTAACAGTTTAACAGTTTGACACTTTTCAGAGCATTTTAGCCTTATATACAACTATATGAACGTTAGATTAGTGTGTCCTTGAGAAAAAGATGAAACTGGAAAACTCCTTTATATTGCATGGTATGTTCAGTAAAGGGAATTAATTGAAGGAGTGGAGATTTAAATCTTGAATTCGTTAAATTAAAGTTTGGAAAGGAAGAGATTTAGTTAGGATTGATAAATAATAATTTCTTTTCACTGCATAGTTCTGGAAAGTCGATAATGTAACCGTTCTCTATTCTCATCCGGGTTCGTTCTTTTTTTAGTGCTGTCGGTGAAGAGAGCATTACCAAGCAAAAGTTTTGATTTCTAAACTAATCAAAATTTGCAAGATTTTTAGTTCATCCCTCAATCACTGATTCGAAATCTGAACTCCCTTTACCGACTGCAATATATCTATATTACGGTTAGTTTTTAGAGTTTCGTTTTCAATGACTGCAATGTGTCCGCAGTAGCCGAGGATTTCCTTTATGTTCTGGTTATTTAGCTGTTTATCAACAAGAAGAAATTTTGTTGTCAAAAATTTTAGATTTCAAAGAATTGTGAATTATTAAAACTTGTTTAAAAGGCCTTTCAAAAAATCTGTTTCACAAATAAAATACAAGTGTATAATTAAGTGTGAACAATTTTACATTAAGTGGGAGGAGATTTTTGCACATATGCTACAAGGTCAGAGAAAACAAAACTGTTTTCGCCTAAATTAGTACGAGATTTTTGAATGTAAATGTGTGTCATCATACTTCTCTGCCTCCTGCTTTTTCAGATATCTTGGGCGTTAGTTTCATTAATAGACACTCAGGTGGTGTTGTAAAAAATGTTGTAGGCCCCGGCCAACGTTAACATAATCGACCGCCCCTGTGAAGTTCAATGTTTTCACGGAACATTTTTAGATTTGTTCTTTCGCAAACACCTTCTGCTGGACGATGAAAAGATGTTTTTGAGCAGAAGGAATCACAGACGAAAGCTCTCCTAACAGAGGACATAATACGGACATATCTTTTGTGCGGACAGGTGCGTCACTTGGTCGCAGGGAGACCAGAATACATGTAGGTCCATATACGGTAGAACCCCTTTAATGCGAATAACAAAGAGTCGAAAAAAGAAAACAAGTGTAATCACTTTTTTCGCTTTACTGTGTCAAAATACCTTTTGACTTGGTTTCAAAATGAGGCCGCCGGGTGCAAAACACCTTACCCCGAAAACGAGTTTATTTCTTAAAGTCGGCATTGCGGATGTTTGGTATCGAACCACTGCGTCACGAATGACGCATATATGAACATTTAATCTAGCTTTAATCTCTTACGTTGATTTGTAGGTCATGATCCGTCTCAGTTTTCCCAAGTCTTTACCATCCCCGTTCTCTTTAGCTCTCCTTCCTTTAAGATTACCGTGTACTTTCAGAGTGAAAAATATTCAACCTTCGGTTTTCTCCGTAAAATACAAAAAGCGTAAATATTCCCCGAGAAAATGGATACAGACTCTGTAAACGTGACGTTTTCTACCGGAAGTAAAAGTTTTTTATTGATTGACAGCTAATGGATATTTTCTCAAAAACTTTATTTTAGTTGGATGGGGACACTTGGGAGAGTTTCAACTCAAAGAGAGAAATAGAGAAATCGAGGCACTACATCCGTTGAACTGGAGACATCCCTGCCAGTACAGTAGAACCCCTATTAAGCGGCCACCTACTAAACTGCCATCCCTATTAGGCGGCCAGCAATCAAAGTCCCGATGATGGCTTTTCTATTGTTTCTACCTCTATTATGCGGACAACCCCTTTTAAGCGGCCACGGTCCATTTCCCCGAGGGTGGCCGTTTAATAGGGGCTCGACTGTATATTGTAACCTCAACTGATCCTTAACATTAGCACATTATCATTCTGAGGTATTTCTAGACTTCAAATAATTTTATATCAGATAAGTAAAGTAAAGTAATAACTCTATTTAATGAGGATAAACACGTGGCCCTCCCTTAAACTTAAATAATATACTTTGCCAAAAAAAAACTGACTTAATATCAATTTGGATCGTTGGTCTCCTTCGTAATACTTGCATAAGTTGAATTGCCATTATTCTAAATTTCTTACATTTGGCGTTGGGTAAATATTGATACGACCTGCGTTATTCTTTTTTTGCTATTAGTATGGGTAATAAAAATTCTAATAATTTTCCGAGCCTTCAGGCGAGGGAAATTATTTGCATTTGACAAAACGCAAGTGAAATTATTTCTTAACTTCACGAGTATACTTTTTTATTACCTTGTAATATCATGGTTGATAAATTACACTTACAATCGTGGGCTTTGACTTGATTATTGAGTCGAGAAATTTAGCGCCGAACGTTGCCATGGCAATTTTGCAATTTGACATGTGAAATTATATAGTGTCGCTGAAATTTCGCTCCAAAATTAAGAAGTAATTTATCACCCATGATATCACTGCAAAACCTACACTCACGGCGAGCGCGTGCTCAAGCATATCGAAAGACAGTGTAGTTTTAATTTTCAAAAGGCCTTACAAACACCGCCCTGTTTCATATACAGTCGAACCCCCATAAAGCTGCCACCTATTAAACGGCCACCCCTATTAGGCGGCCAGCAATCGAAGTCCCAAAGATGGCTTTTCTATTGTTTCTACCTCTATTAAGCGGCCAACCCCTTTTAAGCGGCCACAGTCCATTTCCCCGAGGGTGGCCGTTTAATAGGGGTTCGACTGTACACATGTTTCAAATATTTCCCAACTAGTAATCCCAGGCTATCAGCATGCATTGTTTCTCATCTTATGAAGGTAGCGAGAGTCTCCAATCCGACAAAGACTTCCTTGCCAACAGGATCAATGAAGGAAGGCGGAAGTACAAAGCCATTGTTGGTGAAGATAGATGGCTGCAGCTCAACACCGTAGGAATGCGTGACGCCCAAAACGCCGTAAACCCAGTCTGTTGCGTCTCCCGAGGTCTCATCTGTCAATCAAATGGGAACTAAATATTATGCGTGCATGGTAATTTGTACAGTTAAGTTGACAAATAAGGGGTTTGTGCAAGAAATCCACCCCTCCTAAATCCGCCCCTGTTAGTTACTTACTTAATTAATTGGTTATTAATAAGTAAGGCAAGTAACTGAGTAATTAAGTGAATCAGTAAGTAAATAGGTCAATAAGTCAGACAGGTCAATCAATTAATTAATCAATCAATCAGTCAGTCAGTCAGTCAGTCGGTCAGTCAATGTCAGTCAGTCGGTCAGTCAATGTCAGTCAGTCAATTAGTCAGTCAGTCAATCAGTCAGTCAATTAGTCAGTCAGTCAGTCGTCAATCAGTCAGTCAGTCAGTCAGTCAGTCAATTAATCAATTAATCAACCAACCAATCAGTCAGTCAGTCACCGCATTTCTATCAGGAATCAAGCAACGAAAACAAAATCAGTCGAACCGGTGATCTTCGGAGTCATCAAGATGCGATGTTTAGATCCTGATAAGTAAGAGACACATCAGTGAAGGTAACATGCAATACTTACAGATAGCCATAGCTGCTGGGCCATATCCATATCGAGTGCCATTCATGTTTAATATAGCTTGAACAATACGCTTCATTGCAACCCACTGTCAAATGAAAAAAGACAGCGCCGTAATATTTGCACTTTGGTATGAATGAACCATTGTTTGAAACAACTAACGCCCCTAGCTAAGGTCTCACAAACACATGAATATAGAAAAGATTTTTCCATCGATCGATTCTTCTCAATTACGCACATAGACTTAGCCTTTTTTAGTAACATTTTGTTTCCGCCAGAAATGTTTCTTCGTTTGCGCGCCAAGAAAACCATGTTTCCTCAATATCGTCACCCTGTAAATCGATAGATCACAGTACATTAGGTAAACAAACAGTTCTTTATTTATGAGTATACAGCCAAACTTCTCCACACGGACACCTCCAGAATAAGGCTGGAAACCTCCATAATACGGACAGTCCACTTCATCCCAGCAAAAACAGAATTCAGATAACATCTACCGCTACAATACAGGCACCTCCATATAACGAAACTCGGCTGTGTCCCTTGGTTCAACGTATTTTTAAGCGATGACGTATTGTGTGACGTCATCGCTTTATGCTGGCGTGCATGCATTCCTTTGGATAGTGATTTCGCATAGTTTCGTCGCGCTTATGTCCGTGCGCTTATGTCGCGCACGATTTATCCCCCTGTGGAAGCGAAATGCACTCTGGGAGTTCCTTTGCTGCCTTTCTTTGCTGTTTGTAGGTTCAGCGGAGTGCTTTTAATTGTAGCTTTTAAAAGAAGATTTAGGGGTAGATTTTGGTTCATACAGTGTCGGATAAATTTGGGCTCACGAGCAAACTCATAATAACATATCTTCAATACATACAATTTTAGATAGACAAGCGGGTCGAACACGCGATATAACATGTCAAGAGAAAATGATTTTCTCTTGGACAAGTATATGGTTAAAACAACAAATTAATTTCCAGTGAGGTAATTAGCTTTGCCAAATATCTTTAAAGATAATAAGGTGTTGATTTCAGAGAGAGGAACTTTTCAGCGGAGTGCTTTTTATTTCAGTTATTAATCTTTCGTTTGGGTTGGTACATTTCGCTGACCCCTAGCACATGGACTAACAAGATGGACCTGGTACATGAACTACTTGAATGAACCAAAAATGGACTACCCTAAATGTAAGCCCCTAAAATTTCTAACAAAAAGGTTTAAGAATCAGTTTGTCTGCTTATGTTCCAATCTTCTAGGAACAATTTTTAAACGTCATCGCTTCTGCACGCATTGCGTGCCGTCTATTACAATAGCTGCAGATATTCTCGCGCGCTCACCGGCTAATTTTCATCGTCAATAGGCGAACAGACACATGACTTTGTAATGTATGCGATAATTTATTGTAAAAAAACAAATTGACGTTAGTTTTTCATGCGTCTGTCCTGTTATTGATCATTAATTTCGTCATAGCATTGTCAAAGTAGGTTTGGATATCACGTCGTGGATCCGCAGCTACCTTGACCATGATATGTCGAAATTCGTTGTCAATGACAGGACAGACGTATGAAAAACTGACTTCAATTTGTTAAGTTGAAACTGCCTTATAAACCTTTCTAAAGAGGAGTAAAACCTCGTAACTTACTGGTGAAATAAACAACAATTAGAAAATTTCATAATGTGTTTATTTCACAGAATCGAACCGGTTCTCCTTTGTCTTTGCTTTTTAGAGTCATGGTTGTGAATTCACTTTCTAGTTAATTACTTTCTCTTAAAAACCTCAAACCGTCTGACCATAACTTTGGTATCATTGATCACTGATCATTGATAAACGAGATCGAAGACAAACTATTAGACATACAGACAGACAGACAGACAAACAGACACACAGATAGACAGACAGACAGACAGACAGACAAAGAGAAACAAAACAATTGTACTTACATGCTTGGCATACGTTGGTGGAAAATAACGTCTAGTAAAGCCCCATGGGGACATCCAAAGCTGGCCGTAGGAGTGAAAGTCTACATAAGCCTTTATACGTCTTCTTATAGAGTACATGTACAGTGCCAAATTGTGAGTTTCTGGCTCTGAAAAAGGCCTCGTTCCTGGATAAATATCACTGCAAGGTTGGCCATAGTCTGCTCCAACAGCTGTTGGTTAAAATACAACATCATGTAGTCGCATCAGGGTAATCACAGCAATTGTAAGTATAGCAACGAACCAATCAGAGCTCGGAGAAAAAAAGCGCCGGAAATAATATTGCCAGTGTCAAGCGCGCGAAACCAAATTACCAGTGCCAAGCGCGGGAAATTAGGTAGCCGGTGCCAAGCGCGGGAAATGCACTCCTTGAAAGCGCGGGAAACGCGCTCGTGAGCCGAATTTCAAATGGTAATTACTTTTCAAAACTAAGACTAAGGTGTATATGCTTGGAAAAGAAAAGAGTTCTTAAGATATGTTGGTAATACGAGCCAAACGACATTGGAAGTACTTACTTGCCCATCTGAAGTTGAAATTCCTATTCAGGTCCGTTCCAACACAGTCAGTTGAGTTCGGTCTTCTATTTTTTCTCCACAGACGATCCTTTTATTAATAACACAAGCGACACATATCATTTATTTGTAATGTAGCAGAGAAAATAAATAAAAGATAAATCCTTCAGAATAATAGGCATTTGATTTTTAGTTGCCAAAAGATTTGAATAAACACGTGAGCAAACCGGCCTTTTGCTTCGTAGTATCAATTCTTTCCCCGTCACGGGGTGGGCAGGGGGATCAATTCTTCCCCTTTCACAGTAACTTCTGAGTTGACGGCAAAGTTGCCCCCCCCCGCCACGCCCCCCCCCCAAAATAAAATTTCACAATGATGAGGCAATGACGGGATGAAAATATTGCGTTGTCCGCGCTCACTCCTCTTTTATACAATTGAATCCTGTGAGATGAGCTTTTCTTCAGTTTCTGTAACATCAAGCAGTTGTTTAGGAGGATTTCTACTCCCCTCTAGATGTCATATATGTCAGTCCATAGCTGGGTTACCTTCAGCAGTGAATTCGCCGGTACCTATTTACATACTTGGGATGGTGAAAGACTCTGTAAGAGTTATCATAACCGTGACGGTGTTTGGATATCTGATCTTATTTGGCGTAGTTTTGGACGATTCTATTTCTCCGTTTTTTTCCCCTTAGTTTTAGTTTTGATTGAGAAGGTAAATCAAACACTCAAGACAGTGTTTGACCACACCTCGAAGTTTGTCAAAAAGACTCCGCTGCGCGTCGTATTTTCAACTCTCTTCTCGGTATTTGGATATGTAGTCAATCACGGTCTTTCATGTTTGATATCATGACTACCAAGAGTGCAACGCAACGACCCGACCAGAACTCGAGCCCAGACCCCTCGATCTGGAGTCCAGCAGGGTCTGGCATTGAACACACGAAGCCTTACTTACCGTGGTGTGAGAATAGATATATCCATCTACGTTCACAACAGGCACTATTATCCATTCCAACTTGTCCACTAAGAACTTGACAGAGCTGTCTGTAGAGTACTTAAGCAGAAGCTAGGATGAACAAAAACGTAAGGCTAGTTATTTCTGTTCAAGGGGGAATTGATCGGTTTACCCTTAAGAAGTCTAACTCTGTTTTATTTCCGGAGATGTCCTAGTTTCCTTCCCAGCCGTTAACAGGATCGTCATACCACGTTCCTCCTAAAAGAAATAGATAATAAACCGCGCATCTTGAAAAAAGCAGCTAATTTTTTCAAGTGTGTCTCTCGTTATCCATCTTAATGCTTCACAGTTACAACCATCACTTGCTTTTAGGTCTATTATAAACTCCTTAGTGTTTATTTTGCACTTATTCTTCATTGTAAAGTTAATTTTGCACATCACAAAAATGACTTTACATATGAAATAATAGACTGCTCACAGCCCTCGATTTTCTCGTATTCTTATTCGATCGTTGAACGCGCGGATAGAATCGCGAGAGAACTAGACGCCAGCGCAAAACGGAAGACTTGACTGGGTAGGGGGTGGAGACCGAGAACCCCCACCCCCGCGTGCGTCGCGCTCGCTTTGCTCGCTTCAACTGATACAACGCCAGCTGTGGTGAGCACAACAATATATTTAAACCTACATACCTCTCTAGCGACATATACACAGGATGATATAGTGATCCACTCTCTAGCGTGTATACCACAGTTAATGAACATCACCGATTTCTTTGAGGTGGAGATGTTTGATGAGATCTGCGATAGGAAGTACAGCGATTTTCAATTGAGTAATCAGGCAATTACTTTGGTTTTGGTTTTACTACGGTGTAAGATTAGCTGAGTAGTCTATTAAATTGGCAAGTAATTGGTTTGGTTTTGGTTTAACGACACTCGATTGTATTGTAGCTGATTCTAATACGCTGTATTGACAAGCACTAAGCTCAAAATTGCATAACACTTAAAAAAGATAAAAGAAGCGCACATAGCCATTTTAAAACTTCCACGGTGCCTAACCACTTCCCCTTACACGTCTGTTCCTTTTAGTCAAACTTCCATTGACTCCTCTATCCCTCCGGCTCCCTCCAATATATGCCACTCCCCTCTCATGACTCCACAATAGTTATCCGTAAAATGGGCATATACGTTTTCAATGTATGCTTCTTTACACGTCTCTCCGACTAACCTAATTCTCACGCTTTCTCCCAACGAAATGTCCGTACTTCCTCTTCTACTCAGACCTTACTGATTTCCTGCGACTCCCTCCGGGAATTAAGCTAATCTCCACGCTCTCCTTTCCCCTAATACCCTCCGCCTCTCCTCCCACGTTCCAATTTTTTTGCGTGCGTCGAAATATTTATTATGTTCGTGTACGTGTAAGATGGAATATCAGAACATGATTTTTTTTCTCAAAAAGGGACTTTTCCCAGTTCCCTGTGTAGTTTGGAGGAAACGAAGATATCCACGAAGGGAAATCACTTATTTATGTCTTCAACAAACAGTCAATATGTCAAACAGTCAATAATTTCAACAGCATTATGTTACTTACCCTAATGCCATACATTGTTCTGTTCTCGTATGTTTTTCCCAAGCTGAAAACCCTCGCTAGGCTTTCATTCAGACCTGCAAGGCGCTTTATTTCATGAACGATCTATGAAAAGTGAGTAAAAACAAAGAGAACCAAAATTTTTCGTGATAAGGGTAGAAAGGAGACGAAATGAACGCAAACACTAACTGACAGTGCGTAGCAGCTGCGCAAACGGTAATCGTAAGGGGAATGAGGAAGAGGGCGATTTCAATTCCCAATCTCCTCTCTTTTTGTGTTTTCGCTCACCAAACTCTAATTTCGCTCTCGTTCCGCACAGCAACAACGGCAACAACAGCAACAACAACAACAACAACAACAACAACAACAGTACTTCATTTAAACAGGATTTTGTATAAAGTAATTGGTTTGCCTGTGGGTTCTTGTATCTAGCAAAAAGTTTCAGAAAACATAAATATGTAATAATAATAATAATAATAATAATAATAATAATAATAATATATGTATTCATTTACATTAATAAAACTTAAAATCCGTTACGTTCTTGCTTTGCGTTTGGACTTCGAGTTCGAAGTCGCATTGAAGTCTAACTGTTTAAAGCTGTTTAATAAAAACGTCTTTTCTAACTTTAGCATAGAAATGCTTAAAGTTATTAGTGTAGCACCTGGGTGCAGTGTTCCAAAGTACAGCACCCCGGTAGCTGATCAAGTTTTTTATAAAGTACGAACAATTATGGAACAAACCTACATTTTCAGAAACTAACCTGGGAATATGAGTGAAATTTTCCATTGAATGGAACAGCGCGTGGTCTCATTCCAGCCTTGTTTATTACGCGCTGCAAGTTTCTAATCTTTATACGGAAAGAAATTGATTTCCGTTTTAGGGCGTGTTTGAATTGCCGCATTCTGTTGTGAGGTACATGGATGTCTACGGGTTTACCAGGCTCAGTGGGGTGGGTCCAAAAATCTAACTGCAAAATGAAAACTTTGTTAGGAGCTACAAACATATTATGCTCTGGATTTCCAGAATAATTATATACGTAAGGACGTACTTTCCAGAATACATATCCACGTTACAGAACTCACACACTCATCGAAAAGATTAGGGCACGGAGTTCCCGGTGTTGTGGTCTGGCGTTGTCTCATAGGTTGGTGCTTCATACAGGGTTGCGACTTTCCCCCTCGGACAGAATTGCCCAAGAAAAATGGCTATGAATATGAGGCTATATATAAGACTACTTCCGGTCATGTGACCCATAATGCTTAACCCGGTTTTAGTAGCTTGAATTGACTAGGAGTGTTCCTAGCCCTCCCCACCCTCCATGGGTGAGACGCTAGTCTCAGCATTAAATTCACCAATACCTATTTTTACTCCTGGTTGGGGAGAGGCACTGTGAGAGTAAAGTGTCTTACCCAAGAGCAAAATGCGATGATCCCGACAAGGACTCAATCAAACCCGGACAGCTAGGCTTGAGGCCAGCGCGCATTTCATTAAACTATGGCCAAACGGACTCGCAAGTACGGGCAAGTCGCAAAAGCACATTTCAAGGCTACCGGCTTACTCCAGCACGGGATAGATCCCGTTTTCATTAGCTAATAGGTTGCTATAACAACGAATAGACGTCACTCAACTTGCGTTGACTTGGGTTGGGTGGCCAAACGGTGAAAAACCTTCCTCGACTTGCGTACACATTTGATCTCGACCGACGTGAGCGTAATTCACCGCAAGTCAACGCAAGTGCACGCAAGGCCTGGCCAAACGGAGTAGCAAGTAAACCCAAGTTTTCAACTTGCGTTTACTTGCGAGTCCGTTTGGCCAGGGCATTAGACCACCAGCCGCGTCTTCTCCCAGAATATACAAGATTACAGTATTACGTAAGGCGTACTTAAACTACCTCAAAGTTGTATTTATTGTGGAGCAAATCGTCCAGAAATTTCATGTCTTTTTCTGTTCTGGGAGTAACTTGTAGAACTTGATCTCTGAAATGAAAGTTTAAAGAATAGTATTCAGATACATCCTTGAAAACTAGTGAATTTGCATCTTTGAGAGGACGAAAAACGAAGCGAAAAGAAGAAGGATGGAGAGCGCCTCTTCTCGTGGGGAGGGGCGGATTAATCATATCTTAGATAAATTAACACTTACCTTCGTCCTTGTAGAATTGTAGCAAAAAACTGTGGGTACTGTATTTTTAGTATCACTATTAGCGGGCCAACTAGTACTCCCATATTCTCTTTCCTTTACATATTTAGCTCCTGGCATGAAATCTACTCCGCTCCGCATTCAATGGCACATGAATAACATTCTGCTATGTGTGAACAATACCCCTTCAGATGAAAAGCATAACTTTCTTAATTAACTCTTGAAACAAGAAATTGAAACCGCTAAGGATTACAACAAGCTATTCTTAGTTATTAAGCTGTTTTGACTGTAATTAATACCTGTCTCTAACCAGGCAACTTAACATCTGGTAGATTGTCTCTATTTTAAAAGTAAATCAAACCTATTTCCGCCCCTAGTAGTCGAACCAAATTCGTCTCCAATGTACGTGACTCAATTACACGCAACATAAAATGCACAAGATAAAAAAAAAATACAGAGGTGCTCAATGGGAACCAATGTGTATGGTTTTTGAGCCACTTTAGTCTGAAATAGGGCATAGTTAACTTCATTTACGTATCAAAAACATCCAGCGCGATAGGCGCTAATTGGGGACACATTATAGAAATTAATAAAAATTACTAAAAACTTGCATTTGCGACTAGATGAAGATACTAGAGTTTGATCAGTTTTTTTTTCATTCTTTTTTTTTTTTTCATGTCTCGTACTCTGGCCTGGAATTGGGAAAACTGCTCTGATATTTATCCCTACTTAAAATTGGGGAATTTGAAGTTCTTCTCAAAATCTTTACGCGCGCAACTATGTGAAGCCATTCCTGGATAGCTTAGGTCATCTGTTAGAGATCAGTACTTTTAACGGTCTGAACTATAATAATTTGGGAGGCGCGGTGACCTCACGGTTAGTGCGCTCATCTCCAGATCGAGCGGTCCGGGTTCGAGCCCTGGCCGGGGACATTGTGTTGTGTTCTTGGGCAAGACACTTTACTCTCACAGTGCCTCTCTCCACCCAGGTGTATAAATGGGTACCGGCGAACTAAATGCTGGGGGTAACCCTGCGATGGACTAGCATCCCATCCAGGGAGGAGTAGAAATATTCCTAGTCGCTTCATGCTACAGAAACCGGGATAAGCTCCGGCCTGATGGGCCACTTGGCTCGCATGCAGACTTTACCTTTTTTTTACCTACTATAATAATTAGGTATTAAACTTAGGGTCAGATCTGCAACAGGTTATCGAAAATCACATATTTTCTGGTTTGAAAAACGCTGAGGATTTCAAGAGACACGCCTCGCGCCGTCACCAAAATTTTCCGCAAAGTCCCTCTAGGGAAAATAACGAAGCCGATTTTTTTCGCGCGTTGTCTCTTTCCTTCCGCGAAGAACAATCTCGGGTTGTAAAATTGTCAAACACCTTTAATTTCCTATTTCATACAGGGTTAAGAGAACGAGACGAATTTACTCTCCGAAATGTCACAAAGTTGATGACAGATCCCTGTACATTCTTCTTTGTAATATTAAAGAGAAGTCCTTGATTCGATAACGTTTTCAGGAATATATTGTTAAAGAGGTGTAAAATTGGAACAACTAAGTTTCAATCCAAACCGACACACAAACCACTCATATTGGTGAGTAAATATCGACCAGATTAAGACCGCCAGTGAGTGAAAGAACTATGGTATAACACGATAATATCCGATAGGGGATGAAGACGTATTAAAAATATCACGTTCGAACTGTATGCACTTGAAACTCGTAGACGTGACGGGAACTCATTTAAAATAACAATGATCCGTTTCGATAGTATAACACTTTGCCGGTATGGTTGAGTTTCAACTGAGGAATCAAACGACATTTTTCAAATGTTTCAGTGCCAGAGGCTTGAAACTGTGAGGAAAGTTCTCGAATCTATGACACCGGAAAGCACAGCGCTGGCAAAAGCCTCACGGGATTATTTGTGCGTACAGAGAGTTTACTTTTTTTACTACTCACCCATTATATGTGCGTCGCTTTTGCTGACTTGTCTTTAAAGAAACCAAGACGTCCAAGAAGGTGAATATAACGAGGATTTGACAGAAAGCTTTAAAATGTTCGCGTCGTAACATCTTGAACACGACGAGTGTTTTCTGATCTGGTAATGAATCGTAGTGGTTAATTATAAGTCGAGTAAATACAATAGCTTATTGACTTGACATGTAACTGATATGTCTGTGTGTGATGTGCAAAGGAGGTCATCACGTGCGAGTCGAGTAATCTCCCGTAATCAATCTGACGTTGCGTTACCACCCACCGTCACACACGGGTCGCGTAATCTCGCGTTGCCTTTCTACCCACGACATGAAGTAGAAGTCGCGTATAAGAATTGAAGCTAGGAATTCAGTCGAGATTTCTTGCTTCTCTCTCTGCGTTACGTTGTCTCTGAAACTTGTTCACAAAGAGCGGTAATTGATAATTCCAGTGTTTTAAGGTCATTCCCCAGTATTGCATTGCGCATCCCTACTGCGCATAATTTCACGCGTGATTAGCGCGCGCGCATTAAAAAATGGCGGCTTTTTCTTTGCGGCTGGACCTCGCCCTAAAGGTAAATCGTCATTTTCTCGAAAACAAGTACGGTGACCTATCATTTTTTTCTGTTGTGTTGAATTGAGCAATACATTTCTCTATGCAAAACAAATATGGGCCAATTCTCAGTGTTAAGCAAGAAACAATCGTCGGAAACGTGAATATAGCAAGTAATCGTGACTACTATCATGGTGCCATTATAAGGATTTATTGGGTATAAACAAGGTGCTGTTGCTCTTAAACGAACATGGGGACTCCTTGTTTTTATTTCCAAATTTAAGTTCCTACAATACAAACAATCGATTGGCAAAGTTTGACAAAAATCTCAGTGCAGGTTCTATTTCAGTGGAATGACCTTAAAGGCACAGTCATGACCACGTCTTGAAAAGTCAAAAAATAAAAGATATTGTTAGAGTACACTCTTTTTGTTTTATAATAATATCTTTAGAGGAATATTGAGGCGAATATTTTGGACTATAACAAGGGCTTAGATTTTGTTAAAGGAAACTTTTTATTGTGTTGATGGATAATAAAATACAATCATGAAATCACATCATGTTTCTAAATGAACTTTTTTGACAATTGACAAGTATAGCAATTTTTTTTTTTCCTTTTTCTATGAGAACTAGTTAACAAAACGATAAAACCTACGTGTAAGCCGAGTAAAGCGATAAAGCGATAAAGCACGTGTAACACGACACAGATACAGTTCTACATACATTTTTATTTCAGGATACGTTTAATTTCTGGTCACATCCGTTTTATTTAGCGGAAATACATGTACTGAACTTTGTAATCTAAGAGTGTATACAATAATAATTGCAACTTAAAGTCCGCAGAATAAAAAGAAAGAAAAATATTCATTCTTATAACAGAGAATGTAACTCTGACTGAGATGAGCTCTCTACTTGGCTAACACTCTGACAATCAAGAACTAAACGCACTTGTTCACTTAACAGGGTTCATTGCTATAGATCTTCACTATAACTCAAGTCAGTCCAGCAACTGTCAACTTGTCCCCTTCACACGTTGCTTATAGTTAGTCCAGACTGGAAACTGTCAAAGTTCCAACGAAGTCAACTCATTTGCGCATTATAAATGTTATTATTATCATAACCTTCCTATGGTACCCAGCGCGCTTTTATCCACTCTAGTATCCAGTCTTCTCCCCCAAAAAAACACGTAAGCGACTGGATCCGAGTCTGATGCTTACGTAAGTTCATGCGCAGACTACTATGACAAACAAGTGCGCGCGCACGTGCAGAGGAATGTTTTGAATATTTTCCTTCCATAAGTTTACCGATAATTAAAAGGTTGCTTTTAGTAATTTACGCTAATTTTCTTTCAGTATCTGGTACAAATACAACACGTGAGGAATAGAAATATTATGAGAATCATTTCTGCAAAATTAATCGTATGTAAATCACGATAATGTACAAAAAACTTTAACAAAGATTGTCGTGCAATGGTTTACAAACAGAGCAACTTCAGATTAATTTGTTGTAGAAGAAAGGCGGTAATATTGGCTACGCGCTTTTCCATAAATGAATACTAAGTTGTTTTCACGTTCCAGGTCAAGGACGTGTTAAAAGAGTCCACTGAAGTGCGCCAACATAAAAGAATTATTTGTCCAAGTGGCAATGTTTAGTTTAAAGCGCTCCGGCACTTTCCTTTAAACAGGTGTAAGGTAAAAATATAGTTAGAATTATTTATCAGTGATGTCAACTGATATAGCTTTTTTTAAGGATCACTGAACTGAAAACAAATAGAAATAAGACAGAAAAGTAAATAATTCCAGGAAAAGGACAACATCAACTATTGCTGATTAATGAGGTCAATACCACATGAATCTTACATAAATGATAAATTACAAACCCGAAGATTCAATCAATTTTCAAGGCTATTTTCTCTAGCGTTTAAATCTTTCATTTCCTTTATTTCCTAATATTCGATATCATTGCGAGGAACAAGGGTTGGTAAAACTGTCGTGCGCTGAGAAAATTTCCGAAATTTCAGTAATAAAACATGAAATTTTGTAAGATCAATGTATTTGCTTGTTTTGTTCTTCGACACGCTAATTTGATACGAAACATTTCCTGAGCGCATGTCCATGTCCAAGCTTTAGCGACACCATGAAATTTTTTTTTTTGCTCTCTTCCTGAGCCACATGTAGTTCAGTAATCACGGACTACATTTACGTAATCAAAATAATTGATGCCCACATATCGCCGAATGTAAGGACGAATTTACACAGAAAATGTCTAGTTTTTTATGGAACATCGCATTCACTCACGGGCGCAGGTGTTGCTATGGATACACACACGAGTTATCTAGTCGCATCTGATTGGTTCATAAACAAAGGAAATGAATGCAAAACGAATTCTAATGAAGACATGATCACCACTATCGCTAAACTTTCGTCCCTGACCGCGAAATTTCCAAAAAAAACAATTTCCCGCAAAAGTCTTCAGCTCTCTTTGGATTGTTTCTAAACAGTGGAATCAAAAGGGCTAACGTTGCTAATTGCACATGCACCGCGCAGTGAAACCATTCCTTTTAGAAGTGCGGGTATGAATGAAACAGCTACTTAAATATCAACGAATCTGGTTTATTGAACAGCACTGGGATCAGCTCCAACTAAACAAACATCTTTTGTTTGAAGAGCATTCAGGCATTCATCTGTGGTTGTGATTTGGCAGACAAGATACGACATAAACTCCTGCAGTGCTAATGGAGACGTTGAAAAACAAAAGAAATCAAAATATGATTCTTTAGCGTGTTTGCTTTTAGCTGCGCGTGATTGAAAGCATGAGGAACTAACCCCTTTTCAGTTCAATTGAGGCAAAAAAGGTGGTACTCTTTCAGTTTGTTGCACTTTGTTGCGCTCTGAATCTACATTCAAAATGCATTGCGCTTTGATTTTCGCCTTTCTGTACAGCATTCTTGCGAAATGCCTGTGCGAGGAACCTGCAAACTTCAAAGGGTAAGTAAGTAAGATGTATTGAGATACAGTTTTACAGCAAAATGTTTCTGTCAATACAGAAGTCGATAGAGATCAGAGTAAAAGTTGTAAACTCAAAAACATTAGCCTATTGTTTGCTGGCTTGTTCCTCTTGGTACTCAGGCTTCCTGAAATATATATCTTGATGATTTGATTAAGGATCTAGCTTCCAGCGTTCTCATAACGATCTTTAAACACATTAGGTTTGAATTCGAATCCGAGCAACTGCCTTAAATCGAAGATTGAGTACTAAGGTTGACTATTTGATCGATCAGTTTAATTTCTTTTCAATTTGTTGAGGGCTGATCTATTAATTCAGAACTATAATTCCACCAAAATTTCTTAATTGTATATCCTTATCCATCAAGAGAAGCTTTTCAGTATACGCTCTGCTACATGTTGCATTGTGGTCCATAGTGACGTGTGATTCTGTTCAAAATCTTTCAGTTCGGCTGTCGGACCTTCAAGGCTTTCTAAAGCACCCCTGCTAAGTTGTTGCTAGCCAAAGATTTGAAATCTCGACGTTTCCCAAGCCTCACTGATAATCTAAATCTTCGAAATCATCATCTCACTGCAACGTTTGAGCCTCTTGGTACTTGAAGATTCATCCGTAACCTTTTTGCTTATTCCGCAAAGGCTTTTTTCAATAGGCCATTCAATTTGTATTAATACTTCGAAGGCCTCTTGTTGTTTTAGAGTAAACTGATCAAACACGATGTATTTGCCTTTGGAGTTAAAAATTAAATTCAACAATGGAAGTTGTTGAATAAAATCAAGGTAACGCCTTCAGATTGCCTATCATCTACATTACAAGGTTTGCTTACTTATTTGTTTGTTTGTTTGTTTGTTTGTTTGTTTTTTAGGGACCGCGTTGTCCGTGCAACTCCAACAAATAAAGATCAACTACAATTTCTTGCAAGACTTGAAGACAATGATGACGTAAGTAGCGCTCTTTCTAAGATTCATTGATGAAGAAGAGTTGGTGCGCGAAGGTTTGATCACCCGACATGATGTTTCCAACTTGGATTAATTCACCTTAGCTTCCTTTAATTAGTTCCTTTCATTAATATTATTATTGACTTATTGTGATCAATTTTGACGATTTTCTGACGTCCAAAAAAATTCTGGCATTCAAGATGATGGATACAAGAAGGTAAATGTAGTTATATGTTTATGATGATGATGATGATTATAAATAGATATTACATGTAATGTTCTTTTTATTATATGAAGAAACCAATTCAACAAAAGCAAAAGGCGGGAATCGTGAAGTCATTGAACGATACGACACTCACAAAGGTGACATACGGAAAATACGCCACTCGGGTCCCGGATGAAGTGGCGTATGGAATCTACGAGTGGTTTAGTTCCCAGTAAAACACTCTTCTCCATATAATAATTAGCATTATTATCATTATTATCGTTATTATCATTATTATCATTATTATCATTATTATCATTACTATTATCATTTATACGAATTTTTTTGTTGACGTTTTTAGTTGGACCTGGACTTCTGGACCCACCCCTCCCATGTTGGGGGCGGCGTTGATATTCACGTGAAAGCCTCAAATTATCCAGGACTCGCTAAGCTGTTGAATAGTCAAGGGATTATATTTACTATTTTGATCCCGGATGTACAAGGCTTGATGGACAAAGAGAACCCACCTCCAAGGACCGCCCGTGCTGTGGGATTTGATTATCAACGCTACAATCGTTTGGCACAGGTAAGATTTCGTTACTGAATACCCGAGGGGGGATTCCTTTATGAAAAGAGCGGAGATGCTCATCGGAAAATTTGAATTAAACTGCTTAAGGAGAC
Organism: Orbicella faveolata; assembly: GCF_042242905.1. NCBI lineage: Eukaryota > Metazoa > Cnidaria > Anthozoa > Scleractinia > Merulinidae > Orbicella > Orbicella faveolata. The sequence goes on along the minus strand of NW_028301569.1, from coordinate 10,787,487 downwards.
CAATCTGGGCCTGGGTCGAGCTTTATTTGATCCCTAAAAGAAAGCACTTAAAACGGAATAGCATCGATTACCAGCCGCTCATCAGGAAAGGAGCCTGTGCTAGTAGACCATACTAGATAGACCGCCCGAAATCAAGCCTAAAAACGGAAATAAGGGCATTTTTTTCATTACTGTTTCTTCGAGTGAACCCTAAAAGATACCTTGACAGCTAAAAATGGTGGCGTTTCGTCCTGAACACACAAAGTGGGACCAGAATCCGTGATTTAAATCCCTAAGCAAGACTACGAGCATCCCCGACCTTCTTACATGGGATTTCTTTTTTTATGTGAAAATATGGCTGATTTATTTCGTAAGAATATTCTCTGGTATACTGCTATATTTTTATCTTAACCATGAATCAAACCTTAAGTTAAATAGTTCCACTTTTATTACTAAAAGAGAATTTGTATTTCATAACTATTAGAGGCATATAATGAAAAATGACAAATAAGTATATAAATTTGAAATTTCTGGTGAGGAGGCTTTTAACTAACGTTACATGCTGAAACTTTCGATGATGACTAATTTTGACCTGCTTCCTGTATCTTAAATAATAGTGCATGTTTCTAGTCGTTCATCAGTGATTAACAAGACGAAGGACTTTTCTGACAGTCTATAGAACTAAAAGCCTCCTTCGTTTTACCCTACTGACTGTCAAGAAGCTTATTAGGCAATTTTATATCCATTCCGGACCTATGTTTTTTGTAGATTGAAAACGAAATGCAACGTCTTGCATCTGCTTATCCACACCTGGCGAAAATGGTAGTGGACATCGGAAAATCATACGAAGGAAGGACACTTTCGGCCCTTAAGGTATTTCCTTGTAGTCTAATGATATAGTGGTGTTCTCAGAAAGTTTTCTTTAATCGCAAGCACCAACACGAATAGAAATGTAGAGATCCAATCATGTCGAAGTTCTCAAGTGCGCGGGAATATTATGTATCCCGTGCAAAGCGCGGGAAAACAAGAAACGCATGTCAAATTCTGGGACGCCAAGCAAGGGAAATTACGTAATGATGTCAGTCGAGGAAAAATGGGTTTAAACCGAATTCAAAAATTAAAAAAATAAACAGGGCCTTGAAAAACCGAAAACATACTTGTGACAGTCAGTCCAAAGAAATTTTTGTTGTAAAATTTGTCTATAATTCGTGATATATCTCCCCTCATGCCCTTCAATCAGCTACAATCTAGAAAAAGAAATTGTCCTCAACTCAAAAATTAACTAAACCGTGTTAGCTGGGCTCCAATCATGAAACAGGGGGACCTGTTCTAAAAGTGACGCTTCCTAGAATAAGGCGCACTTATTACAAAATAGCCTTATTTCTTTTTGAAATGGAAGGGACGTTCCTTTGAAGGTGCTAAATGGACTTAATGATTTCCTTGCGAAAATACGAACCTCATACTTCTGTAATCTTTTTTATTAGATTGTAAATTACGTCACACAGAGTTATGTATTCTGTGTTAAAAACAATTCAGTGGAACGCATAAAATTCTCGATTTCTCTCCATGCCCCTATGGATACTAGCCTTGTTGCTTGCTTGCTTGCTTGCTTGCCTGCTTGCTCGCTCACTTATTTACTCTTCAATTTCAGATCTCATCCAATCCAGGGGCTGGAAGGAAAGTCTTTTTTATCAACTGTGGAATTCACGCTAGAGAGTGGGTGACTCCTGCTACTTGTATGATCATGATACGACAGGTTTGTTCCTTGATAAAACAGGTTTATTCTTTAAGGAAAACAGGCTTGCTCTCTAATAAGAATGGTTTTTTTCTCTAATAAAACAGGTTTGTTCTCTCTTAAAACAGGTTTAATCTCTAAGGAAAACAGGTTCGTTCTCTCATAAAACAGGTTTATTATCTAATAAAACAGGTTTGTTCTCTAATAAAACAGATTTGTCTTCTAAGAAAACCAGTTCTAAGAAAACCAGTTCTAAAATAAGACAGTTTTGTTCTCTAATAAAATAGGTTTTTTCTTTGATAAAAAAAAACAGATTTGTTCCCTAACAAAACAGGGTTTTCCTAATAAAACAGGTTTGTTCATTAATGAAATTTAAGTCTATTCTCTAGTGGGTTTGATCTGTGTCATTCAATTTATGCGCCTTTTGTCAGTTAATTTCAGTTTACTCGTGACAGTTTTGGGAGAACTCAAAACAGCTGTGAAAACTCTCGCCTGTTGGCTCGTGTTCCCGTATCCAAAATTCCACTCGCGTTTCTATTAAACAATTAGATTATGAGCTCGAGATTTCTATCGCGTGATAGTTGGCGAGGACGCAGCGAAATCGCATAGAAATAGGGAGCGAATAATCTATTGTTTTAGTATAAATCTACTAGTCATTCAAAACTCTATCTAAATCCTCTTCACAGACACTTCGAAAGCGCCAAGAAGCGGCCGTCATTTTGTTAGCAAGGATACACCGCTACGATACTCCCTATCTATCACAGAATAGATAGTGATTACCGTAGCCAATCAGAGAACAGCATGCGTGATAGAACGCTAGTAGATTTATACTAAAACTCGATAGAAATACGGAGAACATGTTTTCTATTTCTTAGCCTCAATTCTTTATTGTAACCAACAGATGCTTAACAATTATGGCAAAGATGCATCTGTCACCGCCATGGTGGATAAGATGGACTGGGTGATCATGCCAGTGTTCAATGTGGATGGATATGAATTTAGTCATACCGGGGTGAGTCTCGTTTTTATTTTCGGGCCAGTTTTATTGTTTTCACTAGCCACGGTCCAGTAGAGTCTGGTCTGGGTCACCAGACCACTGCCAAACGACCAGATGGCATGAAAATTTGACTGAGAAATCATATCTGGACCTAGCCTGCGTTGTAGGCTGTCATATAACGAATCCTTTATTGACCGAGATCAAGATAGCTAGAAATTGTCCTCTTTCTTATTTGTGTAATTATGAACTCAAACACATAGACATACTAAGAGATGAGCTTGGTCAATGTCCAGCCATTCTGACTTCGCACTTGAGAACCAGGGATGGCGCAGTGGCGAGAGCTCCCGCCTCCCACCAATGTTGCCCCGGTTCGATTCCGGCCTGGTGTCATGTGTGGGTTGAGTTTGTTGCTGGTTCTCGCCTTGCTCCGAGGGTTTTTCTCCGTGTACTCCGGTTTTCTTCCCTCCACAAACCCCAACACTCCAAATTCCAATTCAACCAGGATGGAAGACCTGCATGAAAACCAGCTAGGGCTGATGTGGCTTCCGGACTAAATATTCTAATTTGTCTTATTTATTTAGTAATGCAAATATTTTATTTAATGGTTGCAGAATCGTATGTGGAGGAAGACAAGATCACCAAATCCAGCAAGTTCTTGTATTGGAACAGACCCCAATCGGAACTGGAACGCCCACTGGGGAGGTAACCAAAGGGAGAGGAGACTGGGATAGAGGTCTACGGTCTCTGTGGATACCATTCCTCCCTCGTTTCATTCTTGGTTTATTTATCTTACATGACGGTAGAGTTCCTTGGAGGAGGAGGCTTGTGCTAACCCAGTCTTTGTTGGACTCTAAGAAAACAGAAGATTGCTGTTCCTTTTACTGTTCCTTTACGTGTCTATTATAGTTAGTAAAGCAACAGCTTCCCGCTGCTGACGTCGACAGAGCCTTCTAGATCTCTAAATGTCAACGTCAGCAGTGAAAAGCGATTGCGTTACTAGCTATTACTTTTCATGACGTATATACAGAGTGAATTACTGCTAAAGATCTTTTTTTTCTTAGTCCAGGTCCCAGACCTCTAATAATTACGATATTAAAAACCTCTGAGACCGTAGACGTGATCTGTATTGTTACCAGGTGTTGGCACCAGTTCCAATCCGTGCATGGACACTTATCACGGAAGACGTCCATTTTCTGAGATCGAAGTGTTGAACGTTGCTCGTTATCTTTACAAGAATCGACATAACCTGATTGGCTACATGGATATTCATGCTTATAGCCAGTTGTGGATGACTCCGTGGGGCTACACAAGGACATTACCGAAGGACTACAACGAGATGGTGGGTTTTAGATCTGGCCCAATGCAGTTGTTCAGGGGCTTGGAAGCCGCGGGGGCTCCATTCTCGTCCCCAGAGTCCGCCCTTCTTTTAAAGAATCGGGACCTCTGGACAGGTTCCACATCGGAAGTCCTCGATTCACGGAATTCCCACCAAATGTGACAATCCTGACTGGCTAGGAATACAAAACAAGTACTCTGCCCATGCTCAGAATATCGGGTCTGACTAGAAGTCGTGATTCTTGTTGCTGACCAAAAGTAACGCGGTCTCTGGGGACACGATGCTCCACTTCGAAAGTCGCGCAGACGCTTGTCGGTTCTCGTTTAGGGATGCAAATTGAGGATATTTCTACTACTTTGGGGCTAAACACCAATACGTGAAGCATTTTTTTTTTTAAAGAAACGGGTTAAAACCTGTTTTGGTTTTATACGCAAAGAAAACCTGTAAGGAAAACACGTCCGCGATGAGTCTTTCTTGATTAAAGGACCTACGTCACGGTTTCCGCATCTTGAAAAGTTTAGCCTAAAAGTTTCAAGTTCGTCGTTTGTAATCCGTGTCAAATTCTCCATCCTTTACCATCCTTGTTCCTTTATGCTTTATTTATATCTCCTTAGTGTTTTTCCATCTTAGTAAATTATCATTTTCAGGGTCCCTCCACCTTAAAGGTAATTTTGAATGTGGCCAAAATAACTCAGAATACCGTAAGTGAGCTCCTGTAAAGCAGTGATGCAGCTATAAAGCCTTTGTCCCTGTACGGCGGAGTAGTCTGGAGTATGGAATCCAAAGAAAACATTAGACGAGTTTTCCGATTACAAAAGATGAAATTAATGTTAACAAGCTACGTCTTATCTTTAAATGTCTAAATGGGCAATTCCCGGAATATCTATGTAATAAGTTAGTTCTTGTAAGTGACACATCAGTAAGATCCCTGCGCTATGGTCAAATCGATCACGCTACGCTGCCCCAAGTACAACAGGAAAACAAAAGGGGGTAAAACCTTCTCAACATGTTGACTACGTTGCAAGAGCATATTTTAATTTGATCTCTTTCATTCGTATCAGGAACGTGTCTCAAATATAGCTGTGAAGGCGCTGTATGACGCCGGATACAGGACCACTTACAGAGTTGGACCTTCATCTATAATCATTTGTGAGTAGCAAAATTATTCATAAAAATTACATTTATTGTATTTATTTGAGTGCGATAGCAAGAAATATCCCCGGCGGGGGACTCCCATATAAAATGGACGGGGGTGCTCGTCGGAAATTTTGAAAAGAACCCCTATGAGGTACCAAGACCTTGTTTTGTGGTCGTGGCTTGAAATTTTTGCGTATCTCACAGGAGTCAAATCGTAACCAGAGGATTGTATTCCCATGTTTGCAATATGTAAATATTCGTTTCCTTCTGACAAAAATTTAGTTTACACTCTATTTCTTATAGTTAAACAACAATATATAGGCCACTTACAGAAATTCCGACTTGCCTTTTGCTTCACCTGTACGGTCATTTTCTTGAAAATAAAATTCGTTTTCGCATGAAAAGCCGGGCATGAGATTTCGTTTTGAAAATGAAGAAAAAATGAAATGGGATATGGTCTATTTGGTACGTGGTCATTTGAATCTTTCATTAGCTCTTATTAACCGAACAGGAGGTCTGTATGGGAGAATCTTGACCGAGGTCGTGAGTACAGACCAAACGCAGTGAGGTCTGTACACACGACCGAGGTCAAGATTCTCCCATACAGACCGACTAAACTCGGTTAATAAGATGTATATTATATGGCGAACAAGAACAATTTAATTCGTTTAATGTAACGGGTTTGTAGTAGCTGATATTTTGCTTGCGAACGGCGATGAGCCGAACTTAATTTTGCCAAAGTTTGCTCGTCCTCTTTACTTTTTATCTCATCGGGCTTTTTTTTTTTTTATCTCATCGGGCTTCCATAAATAAATATTGTTAGTATCACCCAACTAGTGGACTAATGCAAATCCTGCATTTTCATTGGCTACGCTACTAGAGGACTATTAGTAATAGTCGTCGAGTAGCGAAATTGGCACAATCGAGCGTGACGCTTTCTTTTGTTTTATTCCCAAATAAATATTTCTTCAACTGGCATTTGCTAACTTTATTATTGCCTTTTCTGTCCGACTAGTTGGGTGATACTAAAACAATTAGATCCTTCGCCCTCAAGGGCCACGGGTCAATAGCCCATGAGGCGAACGGGTCTAATTGTTAATTAGAACAAAATAGTCAACATTTTTGCATTTTAGTTTGCAACTTTTTCACCGCAAAATGCAACCGCTCTAGATTCCGGTCTAGATGGAAAAATCTAGACCGCTTTCAATATCGATTTCAGCCAATCAAATTCGTGAATTCGGTATTTCCCAGTCCTTGTGAGTCACAGCCATATAATAATATAGCATATAACCATTATTTAATCTTGCTTTTCATAATAATAACAATAATAATAATAATAATAATAATAATAATAATAATAGTAAATTAAGATTTCGGACATGTATAGTTATATCTTGTCTTTAGATGTATAGTATTTTTTATTTAATTCAATTTTTGGTGCCATCGAAATTGTAATGAGTATTATAGAGGACCACAAGGTTGTTAGCCTTGGCTATTTAGTGTAAACCCTCTTTAAGTAAAGCCTTCCTTGCTTACTTGCTTGCTTGCTTACTTACTTACGTAGTAAATCTAGCCTTTTTTACCCGCATAATAGTGGTTTGTCTTTTCAGACGCAAATTCGGGAGGCACAAAAGATTGGGTTTACAAAACTTTGGGAACGACGTATACATTTGCACTGGAATTGAGAGACAAAGGTACATATGGGTTTCTTCTGCCAGCCGATCAGATCATGCCAACTGGAATGGAGACATTTGCTGCCATTAAGGCCATGGCCGCAGCATTAAACATCTGAGAGGTGTCAATCAACTGCGTTACCATGACGATAAGCTCAATGGAAGCAGTCAATAAGAAAAATTGTTAGTTGTGGGTTTAGACTGTATTTGATTAAATTGGCTCAATGTTCAAATACTTCGATAGTCTCACCCGCTGTTTACACCACTGCTAACAGTATTGAGTTAAAGGAAGTCACAGTTATTTTGTCACAGTGCGAAAGACCCTTTGCATAAATTGCGCCTAAATTTGAATAACAATACTTATACATCCTAAGCCTCACATTCATGTGAAAAATCCTTTGTCTGGAAACATCAGTACCAGGCTAAAGATGTATTAAGTATTGTTATTGAAAGTTAGGCCCCATTCATGCAAAGGGTCTCTCTTTGTGAATGTTTTTTCCCCGCCGGTATAGAGGGGAAATGTGTTCGACTTTCTTTGAAGCGACTAACTGGTTGGCAGTTTCTTGTTCTACTTGACATCTTTTGCGCATGCCCATCCTGAGGTCATAAGTGTGACGTTTAATTTCATTTATTATTCTTTAGGTATTTGAACGTCACGTGTTATGCTAGAATTTGCATGTGATATTTCTCCAAATGGCGTTTTGAATTTGCCCTTAGAACTTCTACATATACTCGGTTTACACTCCCATAGATTAAGAATTTATCATTTTAGAAGAATCCTGTGTCAAATTGTCCGTTTTAGTAAGGTTTTGGGCCATTTATGAGTTGTCTGTTAAAATGGCGACAAGCCATTTGCGAGTTGTCAGTTGAATAGAAGTTATCAGTTTGGGCATTTTCATCTCTCCCCTAAAATTTTTCACCTGTCATTTAAACGGGGGCATTTAAACGTCGAGCAGTTTCTGATCAAGAAATGGAGGACTGCTTTTTGAGTCATTCATCCATCGTTGCAACCTTGTCTTATTGCTACCTGTGTCTACAATTTAACACTTGCTATTAACATATGTCCAGCTCAATTTCCATTTGAAATAATCGCCTTCACCCCACCCCACCCTCCTAATCGACTCATCTCAAAGAGCGCCATTACACTTTCTGAATTATGGTGCTTAAGAAGTATTTTATTATAATAGTATCATTATTGTCAAGTTTATATGAAATAATTCATATATGAACTGCGGTTGTAGATGAAAGTGAAGAATGCGATGATCATTCTTCACTTTCAGTATCATTATTGTTTACTAGAGCGTTAATGGTATATAAAAAAAGCTTACTGCAGTTTCTTTTGCCTCTACGACTTGTTCCAGGTTTCAGACCAAGTTTAAACTTGAACCAATAACCAAAGTTTGAAATTGAACCAATAAAAACAGTCTACACTTGCACTTGCGCCAAGGCGTAAGTGTCAAGTTCTTTTAAAGTTTTTAACCGTGTCCCATAAATTCATAAAAGGTCGCAATACCTATAGCTAATAAAAATAATATTAGACCGTGGTGAACTTGTGCGATAGTTAACGAAGAATGCCAAGTTGATATCGTGGCTTCATGAACACAAGGCCTGGATACTCAACGGGTAACCTTTGTCCGACATGACATGATCTACAAGCGTGACATTTTTCGTTTCGTCATCTTTTGATGAGACATCGCATACTTGTGTACTTTTAGATTTTACAGATAATTTCCTTGAGACAAGGCAGATTTATAAAATTCGGCCGGTATCGCACGTGCCTCTTTTCTCATTGGAGCCTCTTACACGATGAAGGCTCCCGGATGTTGATCACTCCATGAAAAGTTCCCGCCCTAAAGTCCTTCCAAGCTACTAACTCGCCATTTTCTTTCCCGCAGCGTTTGGAAAGTAACACAATTGTTTTTCTCGGAAGCACGTAGTCCCAGAAATTCACTCGAGAAATATTTCCCTTATAAGCGTCTCTCTCTTGAAAACCAGAACTATCTTTGTCATTTCCAAGAATTATGTGTCCCCCGTTTCTGATCAAGGCTCCATTCTGCAGGCCGTGTCCTTTTTCCTTTAGCTGGCCGTCCACGAATATCTCATAAGTCCCGTTGATATTTTCCCACGTCACAGCAACATGGTGCCATAGACCGTCAGGTGAAACAACGAAGTTGTGCAACCTGGAGTGCAATAGAATAAAAACTCTCAACTACCTTCCCAAAAGCCAGCCTCAATTTTCCCAATCTCTCTGAATTTTTTAGACAAGTAATGAGGTCAAGGAAAGTTATCGACAGAGCTTATGATGTCTTGATGTACAACTGAATTCTCATAATTAGCCCCAAAGTATTTACGTATGTCCAGTCATCCAAGAGAATTGATATTCTACCTGGGTTTTGATCTGATGCGAACTGTAAAGTGCTTCTTTCTCTCGTGAATAAATATTTCATTCAAGTGTCCCTTGCCAAAGTAGTTTATGTAGGTTTTGTCTCCTGGGTGCGTGAAGCTCACAAAGAAACTAACAGTGAAAGCCGAGAGCACTGGAAGCCTGGGACCCAGAACATAGTCGTCGTCAGTCTTCCTCGGAAATTCGAGATCGTAGTTTGTCAAAGGATCTGGGAATATAGAACACAGCAATTTGACAAAAAACAAAAACGTTTTTAGTTTAAATGGTTAGTATAAGATGTTCTTTCTTCGTCAATTTGTGGGTGATAAGGAAGCCCTGGTTTAGTCAAGGTTTGCCACTAAAAAACCGCGTTTGAAAAACAGTGTTTGTCCATTCCGTGAGCTGATAACATACCAATCCGAGAGGAAATTTATCTTCTGATGTTCTTGCCTTGTTTTTTAATTTACTTTCATGTCCTAGTATTCCTTATAATAACCCTGGCTTAGTAGATCGCTTTTTACTACGTGGTGAAAATTGATGCAATTACTAACAAATTAGTTAATTGACTAATTAATCACTTAGTTAGTTATGAATTATTCCTGGTTCATTGATTCACTGATCGATCAAATCGTTGATCTGATCGATTAATTGATCGAGAGATCGAGTCATCGAGGAGTCTATTTTTCAGTCGTTCGATTGATTGGTTCGGCTGATGGACTGACTGACTGACTCACTGACTGACTGAATGAGTGATCGATCGACTGATTGATTGATTGATTGATTGACTGATTGACTGACTGACTGGCTGACAGACTGATTGATTGATTATTGATTGATTCATCCATCCATCGATTGATTGACTGATTGTCTGACTAACTGACTAATTGATTGATTGATTGACTGACTGACAGACTGACTGACTGACTAGCTAAGTGATTGACTGACTGGCCGACTTACTGACTGACTGACTGACTGATTGACTGATTGATTGATTGATTGATTGATTGATTAATTGATTATTGATTGATCGATCGATCCATCGATTGATTGACTGATTGACTGACTGACTGACTGACTGACTGATTGATTGATTGACTGACTGATTGATTGATTGACTGACTGATTGATTGATACTCACCAAACCCTGAACATTCTGAAGGAATACTATCGGCTTCCTTGTGAAACTGTAACGACCCATTTGAAAATACAGACCAATCAAGTAAGTCTCCCCATTGACCATAACAAACATCTGACTGTTTCTCTATAACAGCCTGAGTCAACTCATCTTTCCAAACATTCGCGTCTGCAACATCTCCGAGAAAAGATTCATTCAAGTAAAATTGCCCGCCAATGGTTTTCTGAAGCTGTCCAATTACCAACGACCCTGTGCTGTTTAAGGTCAGTCCCGGATGTACACTCTGCTTTTGTCCAATCAGAAGTCCGTCTGTATATAACGAGAGATTTCCGCCAATGCTTTCCCACGTGAAACATATGTGATGCCAGGTATCGTCCAATAGAGACACATAAAGAAAATCACTGAAAACATCACAAGATTGTCAAAATAAGTCATTGGCAAACAAATCATGGTCATTTTTGTGACGCAAGAGGTTCCCAAGTTACAAAAAGATAGCAGATGGTTCATAACCACCATCATTTTTCAAATATCTTAGGTAGCTCTGAACCTGCTCGAAGCACTTTTTTAAACTTTGTGCTCCATACAGTTGGATAATAAAAAATGGGGGTTTCCAAAGATTAAGTTACCTGTATTGATCTTTAACATAAACCCTTGTCGTTCTATTTGCAAGAAACTGCAAAGCAGCAGTGAAATCCCCGGTGACGTATGACACCGGGGTGCTTATTCCATATTCAACTTGACTGGCTTTGAATCGAAGGCAAACAGTCAATGACGTCATCTCTATGTTTCCCTTGACTGGGACGGAAGCGTGATCTCCTGAACTGCTACCGGTAAAACGGAAACCTGCCGAGAGATATCTTGAAAATTGTTATCATCGAGAAGAAGGGGAGGCCTAAAGGATAGATTGCATGGACTATCTATGGAGAAAGGCACGGGTGACTTCTTAACATTTGTTGGACAAAAAAGATTGAGATAATCGTTCCATAATGGTAAGAGTTTCTCCGCAATCTGGAAACCAACCTAAAGAAATGGCCCTCGACATTACTAATTTTATTCTATTCCTAATTATATTCTTCGATGAGAATCGAGCCATGGAATGAGTAAATATCAAAGACAGTTCCGATGTTCCGTTCCGAACGAAACATGCGGAGTACTTCTGGAAGCAGCAACTTGGAGTATTTTTAAGACTCTTACATGTAACAAAGCAACACTGGACAACCTCTTTAGTTTTCTCATTACAAATATCGTTATAGTTACAATGTATTTAAATTCAAGAAATGCAAATGTTAATTTGTAATCACTTGTTTTTAATGAGACTGAAGGCTAAGTGAACCGTTACGTTTTCGAGTTTTCTACTTCACCCTGTATGAGATGCCAATCCATCACAAAGTCGGTCTTTGCACCAATATTCAATTCCAGGCTTTCGGTGCTCATTTATACCTCTGGGTGGAGACAGGCACTTTGAGAGTTAAGTGTCTTACCCAAGAACGCATTGTCGAGTGCGTCCAGAACTCGATCTGTAGTCCTGAAAGCGACCATTTTAAGCCACCGCGCCACCTATCTTTAAATATTGGAGTTCATCTGCTAAATTCCACGATAACTGATTGCAATCTTGTAAAGGTAAACGGCAATAACTAATTTTTAATCCTTACCCTTAAGATGTTGGCAGTGTTGACCCACGTAGCGTTGTTTACATTGACAGCAGAAGGGGGCCTCTATACTGTCAAACACTGGCTGGCATGTTCCACCGTTCTGACAAATCACGTTTAAACACGGTTTCTATGACAACAAATGCATGGTTACACTGTTTGTAAAGGTTAAAAAATAAGCACGCGGATGTCAGTACGTTTACGAAAATCGGACTTCATTATGAACACGTGACAAGGGATGTGTGCAAGGAAACCTCTTTTTAAGCTCAAGTACTGTTAAAGTGAATTAAAAACAGTTTCCAGCAGTCTCCAAGACTATCACTATAATTAAGGGTGTTTTTAGCAGGTAATACTATTGCTATATGTTGTGACAGTTGTGTCACGAAAATGATACCAACGTGTTAACCAAATGTTGGGCAGGCTTTTTGATACCATGCTTGTAGCATCAACTGATCAAGAGTAATAAAAAAAACCCATCGAAATCTAAGTCTTGGAAAGTATTGTAAACCGTTTTGAGCCGCCTTAAGTGTAATCGGCCGTTCACCACCTCAAAGGGAAAGTTATATTACTAGTCTAGGTAACTGTCGGAAGAGAAGAAAGAGCTTGCAAAGGTATTCGTTATAAGACAGATGCATGTCGAGGTATGGCAATCTTATTTACTTTCTCACCAATTCAGAGCCGTAGTACGAGAAACCATTTCGCGGCAGTAAGTCATGTGATTTTGTCAATCTTGTCTGATCGTTGAGTTCGCAAATATGGCGGGCACCCACACTGTTGTCTTGGAAGTTGAACGATTCACACTGCGCATTCAGTAGACAGGTTAAAGTACATTCCGTTTCTGAACGAACAATTTTCGAGTCGAAAACGTGATTTTTGAGTGCTTTACCTGTTGAAGGAAAGGACAGAGCAATGATCACGACAGGTTTCAAGGTATCCATAAGAACTTAATGACTGGCCCCACGGGAAACAGTGAGTTTTGTTTCCCCGAGATCCTCAGTGGGGTCAGTCATTAAGTGTTTTTTTTATCCCTTCCAACTCAAAAATAGAGAAAACTGCGAAAAATGCCTGAGAGAAATAAAAAACAGAGCACATAAGAAGTGGTCACAGAAATGGGTTCAATCTATTTTAAATCTATTCATTACGTATACAGGATCCATTTCTCGAGTCCAGTGTAGAAAGGGCTCCTTTCCCGAACTGCGGCTCTTACTCAAGACTAATCTGTTGTGTTGCTCAACAAAATGCAAATGTATACATTACAAGGTGGAAAGATGCACTGTCAGAGTAAACTGTCTTGTCCGAGGACTCGACACGATGACTGTGGCCAGTTCTTGAACTCAGGCTTCTTGACAAAACTCAAACGTGCTAAGCACTTGGCCAGTAAGGCTCTGTGTAGATTTTATACACAACTGAGTATTAATGTACCTTTTTCTTTGCGTTCAAACACAGCAAAACGCCAGTCCTGCTTTCCGTTCTCTTCGCTTGCTGGGCATCCTCCGTCAACTTGAAACTGTGAGCGATGTTGATGGATCGTAAATAAAGCAACTGAAATAAGACACAGCTGCTGCATGTCTGAAGTTAAAAGAAAACTACTTCATCATATTCAATAAATCATTATTGGAACGTAAAGCATACAGAATGTATAGGTTCCTAGTTCTTAGCACGCGGTACGTGCCTAACATGTACTGTTTCATAGGCTCGTTTTGCGTGCAAAGAGTATCGCTTTATTAACTTGCACGCTATATTGACTTGCACGCTTTATATGCTTATCCTGTTAAACAACTATTACTTAAGAATATTTCGGTGGGGAGACACAAAGGTCCTTTTGAGCCAGTTTTTCAGTTGTCAGTTAACGTTTTTGACTTTTTTCAGCTGTCATTTAAATATTCTGGTCGCCGCATCTTAGCCGTTAACCAGTCGATCAGTTTACACTTAAGAGATATGGAGGTCAAAACATGAAATTGCATTAGCAAATTTGAGGTCTGTCTGTTAAAAAGCTTTGTGATGAAAACGTTGAGCCAAGCTAGACTTCTGTTTTATTACACTGAAATAATCTAGACCTTGTCATTTGATCAAAATCTAACTTCTGTTACGAATTATCAATACATGATCAGGTACTCAATCATGAAAATAAAGTTACTGATGACCTGAGAGGAAACTATGTAATTAAGTCAGAGCTTGTAGGCGTTGTGCTCAGTCGATTTCAAAATTAACCTTCACGTGCTTGATATTAATTATCTGTCTGTGAAATCTTGCAATATATCTTATATAAGTCGGTGCTTTTAACCGTGTATAGTTAATTCATGTAGCTTTAGTTTAGTTTTGATCGAGGCACCGCACCATACCATAGAATACATAAGCATACAATGAAGAAAAAATTATTATGAATATAAACGTGCTTTTTCGCGATAAATATAATGTCCCTTCTTGAGATGCACGGTACATCCTTGAGAATAAAACGGAGAAAATGTCAAAAAATAGATAGCAAAGCATGAAAAGGCTAAAAAAGGACAAAAAAGGCAACTGTTTGACAAATTTAGAAAACATTTTCAAGACGCTTCTTTAAAAGTTATTAGTCATGAAGTACATTAATAAATTCAATTCTTGTTGGATTTTTTATTTCTAATACTAAACAACCTCCATCTTTAAAAAGCGAATGAGAGTTTTTGAGTCACAAAAATTTCCTACAGCAACTACAAAAAAAGCTGCAGATTATTTATACCGGTTACACTTACCGACTAACTTGAGAACATGTCTTCTTTTAGAAAACTTTTGCCCATACACTTATTCTCAGAGCTAAGTTTGAAACCTTCAGGAAGTAAATGTGCCCCTCGTAGAGGAATTTTTAATTAGGTTTAGTCTAGTTTCTTTCAGATGATGTTTTCATCCGTTTTTCCAAGAACAACACTATGAGATGATTAAGAAATAGCACTGGAAAAATACGGAACGATTCCTAGTTATAACAGTAGATGAAAAGTGTCAGATTGGAAGTATTTTCTAAAAACAATGAGTAGAAAAAGTTACAGATGGTTTTGTATTTGCTGTTTTATATTTGCTGTTCGACTAACGGTCGAATATGTTTCCAATGAAACAACCGCATCCACGCATTTAGATTTGTTTAGTTTTAAACCTTCAGGCACTTAACTGTCTTCAAGCAGACAAATTTTAATTGCTTGGCAATGTCTAGTTTTTAGACTATTTTATCCGCTTTTTCAAGGAAATGAAACTAAGCGAATAGGTCTCCATATAAGCAATTTTATTGAAAACAATAATTAACAGAATTCGACATATGCTTTCTAGCTTTATAAAAACAGAAAAAACTTTTATTCTGAATGTCTTGAGGCAGAAGGGCTGTCTTCGTGGCAAAGCCTGGAAATTAATAATGAAAGAATTAAAATCATTGTTTCAATTTGAAATATTTACAAAGCCTTTTCTTTTCCCCACAACTGTTCGGCCTTTCTCCTTTGAAAGTAAAGATATAATTTTGCGCCTTTCTGTTGAGATGATGGGTCGGGCAGACCGCACTCACTACAAAGCAAATATAAACAGTAAACGAATGTCGGAAAATTCAAAATAGTGGCTTTGTTAATACAAAATGTCAAAAAATCAGACGCGTTTTAATTTCTCTATATCTATGTCTACTTTCGGCGCTTCTTATGTACAGCTTATCTTAGAATACGTATTTTATAAATGTACACGGTGTTATGAGAAACGCAGGCAATTACTGCCAAAGTTCAAAATTAAGCTCTTTGTTAATAAGAACTGATGAGATTAGATCATATCTGATAGAAGTTACTGTAATATTACTTTTTCCTTTTCTAAAAAAAGATCTTTTACATTTGAGACGTTATAACATAAAAGCAAAATTACCAGCTGCATGAAGAAAGTAAAACAAGATGTCTGTCTTCAATTTATGAATAACTTTCAACAGGCTTTTCCAAATTTGATTGAACCAGCTTGGCCATGGTAATAGAAAGATATTTTTTTCCCCAAGAAGTTCTTAAAACATGTGCCTTTTAACCATTAACAATTTACCAATTTCCATAAATATTAAAATTTATGTACCGTCTGGTAATTTTCTAAAAATTCTAGGCTTTTATTTTTTCTTACATTTGGCAACGGAATATCATCTAGTTAATAATTTTTTCTTTTCTCTCGCCTGACCGCGCATGCGCATGATTGACAGTGGTATTTTAAAGAGATGTAGAAAATATACATAATGCTTATGAATGAATTGAATAAAATGCGTCGAAAATGCTGTTATTTAAGCTCTGTTAGTCTCTAAAGCTAATCTTTTTAATACTGCAGTCGTTATCACTTTAGGCGCTCTTATTCGCCATTTCAGTTTGATTTGCGTTTGTAGAACAATTAATAGAGCAAACGAAATGGGCCAAATTTTCAGTCAGAGTACATATTGTTTAGAATGAATTGAAATAGACAAAAAAACTGTTCAAAACTAAATGACAGAAGATTCCGCCATTTTTGTTTCTCGACGCCATTTGCAACACCATCACGACGGTCTCCTTAAATCGTTCACTACAAATAAACGTTGTTTCAAGTATGAAATTTTTAGTTTTAGGGGAAGTGAAAACATTGATGTACTTTTTTTGAAAAAAGCCTTTATTTTATTCTTGACCTGGTCACTAAATTGACTGAGTGACATCTATTTAGACAAAAATCTTAAACATGTTTCTAAAACAGTGTGTCTTCCGGCAGAAGGCAAAAACAAAACAAAAAACAAAAATAAAATGAGTATATTGTTAAAAAAACCTTTTGTGGGTTTGTTTCGGGGAAGTCCTGTGCGTAAGTACTAAAAGGAACCAAAGATTCTAAAAGGGCAAATATTATCGTTAAAAACATTAGCTATTAATTTTGTTTGTTGTAGAACTTACCCAAGCCTTCTACGTGCTCCACTATCGCATTATCACTGAAATTTAATCCGGTACTTAGAAAAAGTCTAGCATTTAAAAAGAACTGCAATTTACACAACATCGATTAAGAAACGAAAAACTGTTAATGGAACAAACAGTTATTATAGTAGCCTTCATTTTCTCCTTAACCTAGATCAGTGACTTTTTTTTTTCTGAGTGAGGTTTATTTAGTCTTAAATCTAAACTATGTGTTTAAAGGCATTGCATCTTTCAATAGACAAGTAAAAAAACAAAACAAAATAAATCTATTGTTGAAAAATCATTACTTTTTGTACGAAGTCTTGTATGTAAGTAATGAAACCAAAGTTTTCATAGGAATAAATATTATTGTTCAAACATATTAGCTATTAAATTTTGTTTGTTGTAAAACTGATCCAGGCTTCTAAGAGCTCTACGATCGTAATATCACTGAAATTTAATCGGTGAACCTTTTACTAAGAAAAAAAAAAGTAAAAAAAAAGTACAGCAGTTTACACAACATCGATAAAGAAACGAAAAACTGTTAATGGAACAAACACGTATTCATGGATTAGCTAATGTTTCTGTCATTAACATCAAATTAGATGTTAAACCCACACCTCTGCAATGAAGAATTTCTCACGTTAATATTTTCTGTTAGCGGCAATATAAATTGATTTGATAAAACTGTTTAGCTAAATGCTATGGTTTAAAACTGTTTTTAACAGATTATCGATTTCAAAGTTACCATACTGAAACAACAAGGAAGAAGATAGAACTTGCTTTAACATTCAGCGCCTTGTAAATTCTGTCAATTTTTTTGCTTAATTTTCAGTCTTTTTAACAAGTTTGACATCAGATGTCTAACCAACTCTCCCGTCCCTCACGTAGGCCAAACGATCCCTAGCCGGGGACGTTTCTACGTTTCTAAAATATTGGATTTTAGCTTTTTTTTAGCCTAGCAAAGGGGAGGAAAAGAAGACAGTTTACTATGCATGTTACGATGCTAGTAAAAATATTGGTTTTCTATGCGTACATTTGTGAACAGATTCCAATATATTATTCAGTTAGGGCTGAGAAATTATCAATTATACGATTTCTTGCTGTATGAACCGTAAGGGCTAACAGTAGATTAGAATCTTTTCTCGAAAAAGAATTGTTTCTTCTCTCCTCATCTTGAAACCAAACTATATGTGGTCATACTGAATCTAGCAGCTGATACTCGTAAAGTAATCTGTTAAGTTCAGCCATCTAAGTTACTTATTTTGATAGAGCACATGAATTATACTGAGAGAATCTTTTTCATATAAATGTAAGATAACATTGGCGTTTCCAGCGGGGGTTTCTTCACATGTTTGCCAAGTACCAATGTTTATTACACAGTCTCGACGGTATATCTTGATATAATTTGTTACCCCAGTTGCAAAATATATTATTTGCGCTGAAAGTAAATTTAGCAAAAACTTTGTCAATACAATTTCTGCCTTAAATGTAATTTTCACTTGTACCTAACTGTTGAAAAATAAAAGAAGAGTAATTTTTTTGGTGAGATAATTTCTGTAGAAAAGGCTTAATCTATAATTAACATTGTGGCCTTACATTGGTATCGCTGTAATCAGTTTTGGCAGGAAAATATTGTTTGGCATTCACTCAGAAATATCAGCTTTTAGGTTTGTTTTTTCCTTGACATATTCGCCATGCAATCTAACCTGAAAGTTGTCTTAATGTTCTACAGTTTCCTTCAAAACTGTGTCAATTTTTTTTTTACAATTGTTGTTCTTTTTTCGTGTTGATTCTTGTAAATATTCAAGCACGATAGACAATCAGTTGCACTAAACAAGGCTATTGCCATCGTTGAATAGTTCACTACACTATTACAAGGCATTTTCCTGGTTTGTTTACGAAATCGCCGTCTTTCCTTTTCAACAAACGAAGGTTTAAAATAATATAAGACAGATAACAAGTCTTTGGTTGCCATTTTGCAAAAAAAGCTATTTTAAAGCACAAGGTGTCGATTAAAGAGCCCTGCTTACCTTTTTGTAGTGACCGTGACGAATTTCTCAGTCTAAAACGCAGTAAACAGCTTTCGTTTTAGAAACGATGCAGCTAATTTAGAGCACCGCTCGAATCCGGAACGCTGCCGACAAGATTTACAAAAATACTTCAGGAGCAAAATCTTAAGCTTTTAAAATGAAGCATTCTGCAGCAGCTGCTCAGTAATATGTTAATTAGGACAATGGTTTCTTTGTTTCTAATTGACAGTTGGTGCTCGAATTTATCGCCAACAGAAATCTGTTATGACAGTTTGGTTCTTCCGACGCTTATTACAGGGAACGCGAATTTCCTCTGTCTTATGCATGTTACCGATATTTAATTAACAGCTGCGTTAGATACATTGGAAATGCCCAGGCAATATTTACGGTAAATACTGAAACAGTATTCTTTTCAGCGCTAACAACAGCAGTACAGTATATAATTTTGAAACGCAATCAAAGATATTTCATGTCTTGTTACTGGTTCGTCTTAAGCCGGAATAACTTAGCAGTCTTTACCAGCCAACAAAGTACGATAGCATGCGATAAAATCAAATGTCAATATTGCAAAAGTCAAAGCTCCTAATAAATATTTTATTTGGAAGTTGAACGATATAAGACGTCATTGTTGAAAGAAAATTTTTTGGGGAAAGTACACATAATTAAAAATCCCACAATTAAAAAAAATAACGTTTATAGCAACTTAAAAAATTATCTTTACGGGCCAACATACTTTTCATAAAGTAGTACAGTCGTATGTCGATAACTCGAACCTTCAAGGGAAATTGAAAAAGGTTCAAGTTATCGGGAGTTGAGAACAAATGACCGGAAATAAGGAAAAAAACGGTATTTAATGTTATTCTGTTCATGCAGTGTATATTTTAATCAAATTTAAGTACAGAATAGAGAAGTCGATTGAAAATAAAACAATACATCTCTAAATTACTGTATAAATCGAAACGTAACGTTATGTGAAAAATATAACAAAGGAAAGCAGCAGGGAGAAGTCCAGGAACTGTGAACTGTACAGGTTTTTTTAAAGAGAACAATGACGGGCTACTGGCACAAAGCCTACTGGTACTGGCTACTGGTTCAAAGCTCAAGCTCATGGTTCGAGTTATCGAGGGTAAAATTATATAGAAAATCACCTGGCAACGTTTTTCTGAAGTTTTGGCGGAACATTTAGAGACAAACCTTAACCCTAACCCTAAGACTGAAAGAAGGACTTCCGCGTCTTCTTGACTTTTAAGGCATTTTGAGTTTGCGAAGTATTTGATATCGATAAGTGGGATAGCTTTCAAAACAAAAACAAAATTAATCACCCTGGCCAATCACAAATCTCGCAGACAAATCTAGAGAGCCAGTTAAAACTTGTAGCCGACGCAAAGCGCGGGAAAACGCGTGCGAGCAAGGAAGGATTCACTTCTGATTGGATGAAAAAGTGGCGCATGTTTTCCAGCTAAAAGCTTAGCGTGGTACTGTAAAACTAAAGTAATCGCAAATTACTTTCAACACTCAAGTGGCTATCTCTCTATCTCTTTGGCAACAATGGGTCGGGTGGGTAAGGGAAGATATTGTTTTGCCCGGTACAGCGGCAGCCAGAGGTAGCTTAAAAAGCTAACATATAATAATAATAATAATAATAATAATAATAATAATAATAATAATAATAATAATAATAATAATAATAAGGGCATGGAGTAGGACAAGCTCACGCTTTAGCCTACTTCGGGAAATTGGACGCTCCCGCCCACCAGAGTCTGGGGTGGCACCTTTGGCAAGTGCTAGCAACCTCGCAGCCACCCTGCTCTGGGTTACGAGCACTACAAATATGAAAAGTCGTACTAGGAATAATTCATGCCGCATCGGTCGTCCCGCGGATCAACAAGGGCCGCGTCCCCCAGCGGGGAACCAGGCTGGGATCGAAAAGTCAGCTACTGGAACAAACTCCGCTCACGAAGTACTAGAGGACATCCACAACGAGGACAACCCTCACAGAGGCCCTCTAGCTACATCCACCGGAAATCCCTTGAAAGGAACTAGACAGAAATGGACTAGAGAGGAGTATAAACAAGTGATGGAAGCATTTTACAAAGCTACGAATAACCCCTCTGAGACTACTACCACCAAGGCTGCATATAACATCTGGCGGCTACAAAACCCCACAGCAAGCCAAACCTTGATGCAAACAAACTCGCTAATGTTCGCAGGGACATTATCAAGAGTAAAAGACTCACTGAAATGGAACTTGAAACCATACGAGCAAAGGTAAGGCAAACCACCTCCATTCCAGAGGAATTGAACAGATCAATACTTGGGATTGAAGACACTGACAAACAAGAGATGGTTGAAGCAAATGTGGACGAAAACACTTCCACATTACCTGAAAGTGCTGGAAGAACACAAAAACCTACAGAAACGAAGCAAGAGGAGAGTATGATAGCAATGAAAAATGATATACTGAGAAAGTGGGAAACAGTCAAATACCAGGAAATGACTGAGAGGCCACTACTGCCAAAGATAAAGAAAGATCGCCGTGCCCGTGATACAATTGACACAGCCAACAAAGCCATTAAAGAAATCAAAGAAGGCATCGATGGACCACTCACTATAACTGGCATAAACCAAATTGTATACGCCACTGCCTCGATAATGACAGAGAAAATAGGCCTAAAACCAAGACAACACAGTCGCATACACAAAAAACAGAAGAGCCTGCTTGGAAAGCAAAAATTAAGAAAGAGATCCAAAAAAAGCGAAGTGACCTTTCGATTCTGACGGAAATACAGAACGGTTCAAACATCAGGGAGAGAAAAAGGAAAGAGATTGAGAAACGCTACGACATCAAAAAACCTGGGGATGTGCCAATTATCAAAGAAAAATTGAAACAACAAATACAAGCTAAGGCGCAAAGGATAAAGAGATTTGAAAAAAGAAACAAACATTTCCGGCAAAATAAGATCTTCAAAGAGGACGGCAAAAAGTTCTACCGTGAACTGGGAAAGAAAAAGATTGGTGTGGATGAACCACCGCAGCCGGAAGAAGTTTTGGATCTCTGGAGTAACATCTGGGAGAAAGAAAAATCACATAACAAAGACTCTGCATGGATAAAAGGGCAAGAAGACCTGCACAAAGACCTTAAGGCCCAATCATGGAGAGCAATAAATGTCGAAGAGACCACCTCTGCTATCAACAAAAGCAGCAACTGGAAATCACCTGGAAAGGATAAAGTTTCTAATTTCTGGCTTAAACATCTTGTCAGCTTACATGAAGACCTAGCAAAAGCTTACACAAAGGTTATTGAACACCCCGAAGAAACACCAGAATGGCTTACTGAAGGTATTACATATCTACTACCAAAAACAGAAGAAACAAAAAACCCAAAGAACTATAGACCGATTACTTGTCTTCCTACGATGTATAAGATTCTGACATCCATCATAGCAGAACGAACATACACTTTCTTGAATGAACACCAGCTCCTACCATCAGAGCAGAAAGGCTGTAAGAGAGGGAGCTACGGATGCAAAGACCAACTCCTGATAAACAAGATGATTCTGGAGGACTGTAAGACCAAGAAAAAGAACCTATCCACAGCCTGGATAGACTATAAAAAAGCATTTGATAGTGTACCTCACACGTGGATAATAAAGTGCATGGAAATCTATAAGATCTGCCCTGTGACTGTCAACTTTATCGCAGAAAGCATGAAATGTTGGAAGACAACGTTACACCTCAACCACGCTGAAGGGTCAATAACATCAAGGCCTATCAATATCAAAAGTGGAATCTTTCAAGGAGACTCTCTCTCTCCACTCCTGTTTTGTCTTGCCCTTGCTCCACTGAGCTCATTACTAAAGGCAACCACTTATGGGTATGAAGCCCAGGGTAGAACAATCAGCCACCTCTTTTATATGGACGACCTAAAAACATATGCAAAAAGTGACAGCCAGCAAACCGGCCTACTCAATATTGTAAAGACATTCAGCAATGATATCAAGATGGAATTCGGGCTGGACAAATGCGCTAAAGCCACATTCAAAAGAGGAAAGCTGACAGAAACTTCCGATTTACAACTTGACATTGACACCTGTATCAAGGAACTAGACCAAGAGAACACATATAAATACCTTGGCGTGGATGAAGGTGATGGTATACAGCATGCCAAGATGAAAGAAAGAGTGAGGAAGGAATACTACTGCAGAGTGAGGATGGTCCTAAAAACGGAGCTCAATGCTGCCAATAGATTTGAGGCAATCAACACCTTAGCTATCCCAGTGGTGACCTACAGTTTTAACATAATCGACTGGAAGATGAGTGAAATCAAGAGGTTAGACACAAAAACAAGAAAACTACTCACCCTATCAAAAATGCATCACACAAAAGCAGATGTAGACAGACTCTACCTCCCAAGAAATGCTGGTGGTAGGGGTCTTATCCAATTAGAAGCCTCCTACAAAACAACCACGATAGGGCTCGATACATACCTAAAGAACACTGATGATGCCCTAATCGAACTAGTGCAAGAACATGATGGCAGAAAGAAATTGTACTCTATACAAAGGCAAGCAGAACAATTCAAACAAGAACTAGACCTAACAATACCAGATAAACAAGCAGAAGAAACAACCACCAAATATGCAAAGAGAACCAAACAAATGGCACGAAATAAGACCCAAGAAAAATTAACAAAGCAGTGGGAGAACAAAGCCCTACATGGAAGATACCCAAAGAGAATAAAGGAGGCAGATGTTGACCACCACAAAACCAACCAGTGGCTCAAAAGCAGTGGACTGAAGGCAGAAACGGAAGGATTCATAATCGCAGCCCAAGACCAAAGCCTAGCTACCAGATCATACCACGCCAGCATTATCAAAGACGGTACTAGCCCCCTATGCAGGATGTGTAACAAATACGACGAAACAATTGACCATATCGTGTCTGGGTGTCCTGAACTCGCGAAAACAGAATATACCCACAGACACGATAAAGCAGCCGCGTATATACATTGGAAAGTCTGTCGCAACTATAATATAAAGACATCAGAAAAGTGGTATGACCATGAGCCGCAAACAGTTACCGAAAACGAGGATGTCACGATATTATGGGACATGCCAATACACACAGACAGGAAAATAACAGCCAACAGACCCGATATAGTGATTAAAGACCACAAAACGAAAACCTGTAAATTTATTGACATGGCAGTACCATCAGACAGAAACACATCCGTGAAAGTCAGTGAAAAACTATCCAAATATAAGGACTTGGAAATCGAAACAAGCCGAATGTGGGGTATGAGAACGGAAACGATACCAGTTATCATTGGAGCACTTGGAGCTATCAAAAAGGGACTAGAAACTTATCTTGGAAGAATTCCCGGCCAATTAAGCATCAGTGAACTACAAAAGATAACCTTGCTAGGTACAGCGCACATTTTGAGGAGGGTGCTATCAAGCTAAAAACTGGCTATCCCCTAGTGTCCCAGGACCATGGTTTGGTCTCGGCCCTAAGGACTCTAAGCAAACATCACGTGAGGACGATAATAATAATAATAATAATAATAATAATAATAATAATAATAATATTTAGTGAGGGAATCCAACTTGCCAAAGGCGGTTTTCAGTGGAGCCCGCCTTTGGCGAGTTGGATTCCCTCATGAGTGTGTTTGTGATACAGTTTAAGTTGTGCGCGCCTCTGATTGGTCAAAAAGCTTTGTTCTTCCAGAGTACATAGGAAAGCTTATGTTAGTCGGCGTTAATATCCATATCGTGAGGCCGGCATATAAAGAAGCACCGGGGGGTACTCCCAGTGGCGGATCTAGGGGAGGGGCCCGGGTGGCCCCGGGCCCCCTCATTTTGGGTAAAAAGAAAAAAAATCACAGAAGGAAGAAAAGCTGGCAGGGCAAGCAAAACAAAACTTGGCCCTCCCTTAGCTCAAGGTCTGGATCTGCCACCGACTCCCATATATATTAAGCAATATGGGTATGTGCCTCTGCGAAGGGTGTGGTTTTCAGGTAGTTTAGTCTGGAATAGGGTATAGAAATCAAACAGTTTTGGTATAGATTGGGGTATAGTTTACCTGAAAAGTGGCTAGTGTCTAAATTTAGTGCAGAACAATTTTCTTTACTTGCGGTTCTGTGGTAGAAATTGAAACTCGGAAGTGACTTTGTAAGATATTGGTTTAGTTAGCGTAGGGTAGGGGTTTTTGGTGTCTAGTCTAGAATATGGTTGCAAAATCAAGCTGATCATGGTCTTGTATAGAGTAAGGGTTTTAGGGTCCCAGCGGCACACTCCTAACCAAAGATTTACAGAGTACCTTCCCGGGAAGGAAGTCTAAACTATGCATTATGCCGCCATGAAACACTCCGAGAATCTAAGCACCCCTTGAGAAAATGAAAAAGCCACAGCATCATTAGTGATATTTTCGCTATTCGTAGCATTCTCAGGGGGAATCTGATATGAAAAGGTTGGGGATGGTCATCGTGTCGCTTAGAAGTATAAATCAAGGATTCTGCCCGTCTCACTTAGGGTGTTCAGGACAAAAGGCCACTATTTTTAGCTGTAAAAGTATCTTTTAGGGTGCACACGAAGAAATAATAATAATAAAAGAAACGTTCTCATTTTCGTTTTTAGGCTCGATTTCCGCCGCTCTCTCGAGTCCGGTCTACTAGCGCGGGCTCCTGTCCTGAACAGCGGTTCGTGATCGAGCTTTTTCCGTGTTCGGACCACGCCCAGGTTGGTCTCCTTCGGGGGTAAACTCAGATTTCCCGACGGGCATCCCAGACATTTTCATATGGGAGTTCCCGCCCCCCACCCCCCGTCCTCACTTGGGGTAGTCACTAGTAAGATGAACGAAGAGCTAAAAAGAACGGAATTCGATGCTGCATTTTGTAAAAAATTCAAACTTCTAGTCGATAGATTTTCTTCATTTTTTCGCTAAACGCAGAAAATCGGTAGAGAAAATGATCCATCAAAAGAAAAATAGGGGTCACCGAACGTCCAAGATCGTTGAATCCAGGAAAAGTTTCAGCAATTGTCATCTGCCCATCATTGTTCATTTTATTACTTAGCGCACGCTCTCGTGCATGACGTGGCGTGTGAATTTGCGTGCGCAGTAAGGATGCACAGAAACAATTGGCGCGAACGTCCTTAACAACAACCAGAAGAAAGTAAAATACAATAAGAGCTGATTGTAGGGAGGTTGCCTTATTACCGAATTAGGATTTCGAGTTGGATTTTCGGGTGCTTGCTTTGTGGTGTCATTCCCAGACGATACTAAGGGAAAAGTCGTGAAACTAGAGAAATTAAATTCCTGGTTTAAATGGATCTTTCGAACAATTTGGCACCTTTTTGCGAAAACTTCATGTATATCGCGTCTGTTCTTGTTGTTCGAAATCCTCCAAAATCCAACTCAAAATCCTAACTCAGTCATAGGTCTGTCTCGATTGTGAGAGGTTCAACCGCGACATATTGTATTAAAGCAAGAATTGTAATAGTAATACTTATCTCTTTCACTTATCCAACTGAAAATTGAATAAAAGACTTTTTTACCACTTACATTCATTTCTAAACTTTCGTTGCGGCAGAATCATGGGCAAGGAAGTATTCTATTCATTGGTTATTGAAACAAATTTTACACTGGTGGGTCTAGTCATTCTGTGGCACGCACGGTATTTCATTGCTAACGATCTCACGTTCGTAACAAAATTCACTGACAATACAATACTTCAATTTTAGACGAAGTTATTCTGACATGACCATTTAAGCTTATAGACGTGTTTAATTATGAATGATGCTACACCTAAAATTTGACTTCGGCAATCTTATTTGAGAAAACATTAAGACTGAGTCTCTCTGAGCGCTTATCTGTGGTTGACGCCTTTACTAATCCTCGGACCCGCTCGTAAAAGCCCACCATACATGATATAGCCTTGAGCATTCGTCCCAATGAATAAATGTCACTGACAACACTGTAGAGTCGTTCACTTACAACCTCAGGGGCCAAATAGCTTTTCCCTTTGCCGTTCACAACGTTGCCTTTTCTGCGGTACAACAGGGCCGATGAAGCCTTTCCGCTTTTCCCAAAATCAATGAGAACTGGGTTGAATTCCTCAGAGACTGAGGTTCGTTCCAGTACGACATTGTTTGCTTTTATGTCATTGTAAAGATAGCCTTTTGAATGCACGTGGCCTAAAGCACAACATATCTTTTGAAATATAGAAATACAGTTTGCTATGGTAAGTATACTGGCGTTAGCCGCTTGATGGAGAGTTACACTTTCTTCCTTAACACCGTGAAATTGCGTCACGAGGCATAATGGTAAAGTTTTAGTGGCAACACCAAAAATCATGGGCAGATTTGGATGGTCACCCAAAGCAGAAACAATCTTTGCTTCATGGAGTAAATCTCTCCTTGCTCTTTCTTTATCCTCCGCTGTTTCATTGTGAGTCATTTGCTTCACTATCACTTCGATACCTCTATAGCGCCCGAGAAAACATTTTCCGAAGCTTCCACTACCGACTGGATTTTTAGATAAGTATTCAATGTTTTCCGGCCTAAGTTCTTTGCGCTCAAATTTGCATCCGCTGTTAGCAATTGTGGTTTGTTTTGCAATCGGGCTTTCATAAGGCTTCTGAGTCTTGTGCGCGACAACTGCGTCGGCACCAACCGCCATGTGAACCATCAGGGCACATCTTGAGGAACAAGCCATGTCCATTTTCTTCTCTCCGCTGCCTGCCTTAGGCGCTGCGAAACGAGGTTTCTTAACATTCACCGGAGCAAAACATTGGTTCGAGGAAGGCGCCTGTTTTTCCTTATCCTCAGGAATACAGGTCAAAGCGTCAGGGTTAGATGGCACCAAGTCATTTTCTTCCCAGTTGAGTGGCGGTAGTTGCGATCCGGCTGTATTCGTGGAATTTGCCATTTTCTGCTCCTGTTTTCTCTTTCTCCATTCTTTTCTCTGTCTCGCTCTTTCTTCTGCAGTGTTTTTACGTGATTGGATGACCCGTTCACTTCGCTTTTCTTCATATTCGAACTCCTTCACTAATTCCGCCATTACAAAGCAATTGTAGCTGGTTTATTTTGGCCAGATCGAAACACTAATTACCAGATTTATCTAATTTCACAACATCGTCTCGGATGTATAAAACAAAGGCCTTTTATTGTACAGGAAATTCAATACTCGTTTAAAACAACTTGACGACATGTATAATCCGGTCCTGGCCCTCCGCTCGTTTCTGGTTTCCTTTCGTGAGATGACATTTGCTGACAGAAGACTGTCGGGCAAAACACCTCGCTAGGATCATGCGAGACGACGCCCGCAGCGCCTTGACTAATCCATAACAATTCCTTGTACTAAAAGTATAAGGAATTGTATGGAGCTCTCCGGGATACTTACAGTACAAACCGTGCGCGTCTTCTCATGTCCCTCAAATACTCAAAGACACAATTCTCCCATTGTCCCTCTTTTATTAAGTTATTTCATCGCTCTGAGAGCGAATATTCCAAGTATGACCTTCCCCAGACAAGCACATGTAACTACAGCTTCATTTCCCTCGCCATTGCCTTGATTCCTTCAAATGTCTCCATGGCTGTAGGTACGATCTGATCGGCTGGTAGTAAAAAGCCGTACCGTCCTTTATCCCTTAACTCCAAAGCAAACGAGTACTTGATTCCTAATTCGCCATACGTGTAGTCCTTGCTGCCACCGGAATTCTTGTCTGCAAATGCGAGCAAAAAAAGGAAGAATATTAGAAAAAGGAAACGTTTTTGACATTGCCGTCGACGATTCAGAACCCGGGAGGAACTCCCATCTAAAAAAGGACACGGGTGCTCGTCGGAAATTTCGAAAAGAACCCCTAAGAGATTCCAAGATCCTGTTTTATGGGCGTGGCTTAAATATTTCTTTCACCCCTAACAGGTATTAATTCTAAAACGTCACATTATCTCCTGTTATAGCTTTTTCGGTTCAACACCCTAAAGGTACTGCGAAGACTCCCACTGTTGACCTTTTGAGGCTGAACACCCGAAGACGTACCAAAAACGCTTTTTTTAATCCTTAAAAGGTACGACAAGCACCCCGCGTCCTTTTTATATTGGAGTTTCCCCCCCCCCCCCCCTCTCGGGTTCAGAAGCTTAACTAGTTCTCACGCTTGTGATTTATATCTTTTTCCAATTTGGAAATGTTTGCCTCCAGAGTTCTACCTAGCAATTTTAATTTTATTATTATTATTATTATTATTATTATTATTATTATTATTATTCTTTCACTTCCAAAACTGGAATGTTTTAGATCTAAAATGTAAATTCTTGAGCAAGTGAAATATTTTCTAATGTTTATAAAGATTAAAAATTCAGCTGGGAGGCTGAGGAGAACCCCCATCACTGCTAGTATACGTTTAATTTCCAACGCGTTTTATTTATTTTACCTCTTCTACAGAAGTTAACCTCATTGAATTTCTTGACTACGACAATTGCAATGAAAAGGTGCCATAACAACTACATTTAATTTAACACCGCTCTGGTAGTTAAGATAAACATCCCCTTCCCCAGTGGTGTCTAATTATCTTTAATAGCCACCACCCTCCCCTCCCCACCTCCCCCAAAAAAGTTAAAAATAAAAAAAAAACCAAGGAGACAATTTACCAAGAAGTTAAACGCTAGAAGATTTTTAAAACACATTTAAAAAAGTGAACGACGTTTCGGCGCCAGGTTACGCCATTATCAAGTTAAAAAGCGAAAAAGGATAAGGTGTAATACGAATATATAAAATATGAAACAATACATAAAATATTTCCGGGTCCTATGGGAATAGTTCCTAAGGTAAGGAACATAGTAAGGAAAAAAATGCACGAAAATGTCACGTAAACAGTTTGGCGCGAACGGAGTCGGTTTGTGTGTTAAGAGAAAGCTTGATGTCTTTTATGTTCAACAGCTAGCAGACTAAGCAATGGAACTTGCCGTTGCATTTCCTCAGAACTTTAAAAAGGTGGTCAGTCTTTGCTTTGATGTTGCCATGCTGTGTTTCAAGGTGTTGATCAATTCATTTCCTAGCTCTCCTTTGTTATGTACATAATATAAATTGTAGAATTTTCATTAAAATTTTCTGTGACTTACAGATGATGACAGAGGATGGTCCATATTTGTAAAGAGTCCCGTAACCAGCCCTTCTTATGGCTTTAACTCCTTCCTTGCTGACTCTCATCTGAAATAAGGTAAAAGAAAAAGTACCCATGCCATAATATATTTTCACTTTCTCATTGAAATACTACCAAAAAAATATCTTTATTTTCTCAATATAAATAAAAATAGTAAGATTTTTAGCGTGTCTTCGAAAACTACCATTTTATAATTTAGAATTGAAAGAGTTCTTTAATGAAACTAGCACGCTTGCCCGCCGTCTATCATTCACCCTTCCTCTAGCACCCTTGCCCATTGTAATACTACGTAGAAACGGAACGCGGTCGACGTTCTCTGAAAACCATTTTCCATTCGAACGTTTTATGACATTTTTAAACTCTACATTTATTTGGTGCACCCCTCCAGCTGATCAGGAAAGCGAGGGCTCACTTCATGACGTAGATTCAGAAACCCGTTGCCCTGAGACATCAAGACAGCAAGATCTAGCTTGGTGTTCTGTAAACTAACCCTAAATTATGTCTTTCCTGATGAAAAGTACCTCTGAAATAGAAAGCGAAGTCAGGTGTTCCTTACTCTACGTCACAAGTCCATGTCAACCGAGAGAAGACTAGTACCCATCTTATTTTGTTGCTTTTCTATTTCAGTATGAATGCATCTTTTATTTTGTTGCTCATTGTTAGACTATAATATGAATGTAAGTAGCGTCAGTACTCCTAATATATAAGTAGTGTAAGTATTAGTATCGTAAGTTACATAAGTAATCGTATTGTTTTGTTGAGTAAGTTAGGCAAATTGTGGTATTGTAATTGCATCGTATTGTAAGTAGTGTAAGTAGTGCATAAGTAATTGAATTGTATAACAAGTTTTGTTAATAATATAAGGGACTTTTGAAGTTGTATTATAGTTGTAAATTGTGTAAGTAGACGTACCAGTGTTGCAGGTAGTGTGAATGACAATTAAAGAGAGGGAAGCCTAGTGCGAGTGGTGTGAAAAATGGCGGCTAATTTGAGCGTTTCTGAAACATCATCGGAGAATTTCTCTTTTTGATGTGGTCTTTCAAATGAGCAAAATTCTGCGTTCTTATCTAATGAAGAAGAAGAAGCGAAAAAATAAGAAATCGGTCAACTGAAACTATGAAATCAAAGTTTAATTTTGCTAGCCGGTTAAGGGGAGCTATATGTTCGACCAATCATGAAAACAGACGAACAAAGAGGTCGGGTTTTAGCGTTAAATCTTCACATTGGTGATGTAACGCTTCAGAAGCCAAAATGGTGACTATAATTGCATGTTTCAGTTATCGTACCAGTTCGTCATGGTCGTCCGTTGGATCTTCGGTGTATCCCCAGGGTATCATCCAGAGTTGACTGTAGGCGTGTATGTCCATGTAGCCGGCTATTCGCTTTCGGTTTTCCCTCAAGTAATCCGCCACATTCTTCACTTCTATTTCAGTAAATGGCTGAGTTCCGCGATACGCATCGTTACAGGGATCAGAACTGGCACCTGGAACTAACGCAACATAGAGAAAACATTGATCAGTAAGCATTTTCTCACCCGAATATCAATACTGAATCAAGCATGCCAGTGAGAATTCCAATGAGAATTCGGGAACAAAGATTTCCTAGTTTGTTCTCCCATGGATGCCCCGGTGGGCCTCCTTCCTTCACTTTCCCCTATAAACAATTAGGTACATTCCCCCTGTGTTAATGCCCGGGGGGGCTTCCTTCTATATGTATTTCCCTGACGTTCGATTGGAACACACCGGGGGGTCGGCTGTGTATTTCACCATGCGTTTGCTCGTCTGTTGCACCGTTGCATTTGTTCGTGTGTTGCATGCCCCGTGTATTCCCTGTGCATTTCCTGTGAGTTCCCTTCCTTTTTTCTAGCTTTCAAAATACGTTTTCGCTTATTTTGACCTACGTTCCACCGAAGGCTTCCGATGGGTTCCCTCCTAAATTCCCCTGGCTTTTTGGTGTTGGATTCTTGCATGAGTCCTCCCGCTTGTGTATTTCCTCACAAGCCACATAAGCCACAAGGCCACCACGCCTCAGTTTTGCATACAGATGAACCCTGTACTTACGTCCCCATTTGTAGTCCCAGTTTCTGTTTGGGTCTGTTCCAACACAACTGGTTCCGAGGTTTGGTTTACGCGTCTTTCTCCAGAACCTATGACTGTAGTCATCCTATAAAAATATATACAATATAGTTGCCTAACAGCATTACTGACGTAAGAAGTTTAATACACAGTGGCGGATCCAGACCTTGAGCTAGCGGGGGGCGGGTGTTTTGCTTGCCTTGCCGGCTTATCTTCCTTCTGTTATTTCTTCTTTTTTTTATCGAAAATAAAGTGGGGGGGGGGGGGGCAACTGAGCCCCCCGGACCCCTCCCCTAGATCCGCCACTGTTGTAGGCTACAAACAGCATCTGCTCTTCTTAAAAACTTGAACAAAACAAACCCACAAGCGTGAGTGTGAAAGACGCAACAAAGGCGCAAACCACCACAACCTTAAGCGCGCTTTTCACTACGCAGAAACCATGGTAACGCTTAGTTAGATAATTAAGTGTAGCAAGCTAACTTCTTTTTCGCCTTATTTTGGAATAAGAAAACACTGAGCGCACTCTGGAACGAAGGCACAAGCTTGTTCGATTTTACAAGGCATCGTTGATTGTTTCTATCAAAAGATAGCGCGAAATTTAAAATATGAAGACAATTGACCCAATATGGTTACATCAACCAACCTGACTCTTATAAAACTCAAGAATGCTAACAAAAAATTTAAGATGCGTCTTCTCCCTAGTACTCGATATAAAAAAAAAATACTAATTTATGACAATGTATACAAACTGATTGCCAAGTGTACGCATAGCCATCGACGTTCAGCACAGGCATGATAACGAAATCCATCTTGTTCAGCATCTCTGTCACGTTGGAGTCTCGTCCGTATTTTGAGACGATCTACAAACAAACAAAGATCAATCAAGGCACGTTGTCACACAACACACAAATTCATTTGTCGCGGACCTTAGGCAAATGGATTCTTGGCTGGTCATATTTTCTCTTTTTTAATCACTGCAGCATCAACGATTTAGTGACATTTTATGATGCACTATGATTTTCCTAGTTCCAAAGAATCTACTTTACGTTTTTTTGAACCCAAACTTGAGTTGATTGAAATGTTACTAATGGTATTTTACTTATTTCCGTCCAGCCCGGTCGAAAACCAGTTACAATGCAAGCAGTCACAAACCTGTTTGATCATGTACATACAAGTTGCAGGTGATACCCATTCCCTCGCATGAATTCCACAGTTCATGAAGAAAACAGGTTTGTTTGGTGAAGATTGGCCTTTTAGCTGCAACATTTCAAAAAAAAAAAAACTTTGAATACAAAAAAAAAATACTCACTCAAATGAAAACCGCTCTATGTTATACAGGAGAGGCTTTACCTTAATAGCATGCTGGTGACGTCCTTCATAAG
Source organism: Orbicella faveolata (assembly GCF_042242905.1). Lineage (NCBI taxonomy): Eukaryota > Metazoa > Cnidaria > Anthozoa > Scleractinia > Merulinidae > Orbicella > Orbicella faveolata. The sequence goes on along the minus strand of NW_028301569.1, from coordinate 10,753,929 downwards.
ATTTACCCACACTAAACAGATGAGCCATTCCTGAATGTGTGTGTGCTAGGTCTCTCAACTCTTGTACAATCTAGAAAAAAAGACAAAAGTTCCTGTTGTTCAACTTGGACTGATATGTTAAAATTTTTACCTGCAGGGATAACATAAACACAAATATTTGGGATCTAATTTGTTTTCTAAAATAGGGCCAAAACTCTGGTTTGCGTCGGTTAATATGGACCCACGGGCTGAAAAGAGTCACAGTGTGGACTAAAATAGTTATTTAATTTTTTTCGGCAAACATTGTACTCAAATAGCTTCACAAGGAGGGGGGCGGGGGAAGGGTACTCCCAGAAAAATTGGGTGGGGGTGTGCGACCCACTTCTCAAAACCCTTACCCTATTTAAGACCAAAATTTGCAAGTTTTCCCTACCCTATCTATGACCTGACCAAAAATTCGATGCCCTTTTTAAGACCTGGGGTCCGTTTCTCGAAAGCCCTAAAAACTTTTCGGGCCTGCAAAGCCAATTTTAATTAATGCGTATCTAAAAACAGAGAAGGGTATGCGCCTGAAGTTTCTTATATGACGAGATCTTCTGTTTATGTTAAGAATATGGGAATAACACAGCTCTGCAACCATAACGTTTGAGATTTTGCTATGGCTTTCCGGGTGCGAAACATTTCGGGACCTTCAACAAACGGGCCTCTGACCATTAAATCGATACCCTGTTTCAGACCTTCCTTATTAGTTCCCTATTTCAGACCGTTCTGAAGGCATTGTGAAGGGCCCTTTTTGATGGTCTTACCGATGGCGGTAATGTGGAAAAAGTAGCTTCTTCTAAAAACACACCCAATTCAAGACAAGAGTGCTAAAACTATATCCCATTTGAGACCAAAATGGCCAAAATCGATACCCTATTTCTGACCAGAACGGCTAAAAACCCCATACCCTTTGGGGCCGCACATACCTATATAGCCTGAATAAGGGAGTATCTCCCCCGGTGAGGGGATAAATAAGGCCATGGACCCTCAGTGCGTTAAATTGGCACTATTGTGCTGAATTAGATCGTTTGAATTTCCACCGTATTCGTACCGCTAGGTTAATAAATACTCGTATTACCTCATCTAAAGGATGATATCTGCTGTACTGAAAGCCGAACTCTATACCACGTGTCTGTACTTCACGCCTTTCATCGTGCATCATCTTCTCAACATCAACGATTACTATTTGAAACTGAATATTTTGTTCTTTCAGCATAACAGCCAGCACCTTGTATGCTTCATCTGTCACGTGAATATCAACGGGGAGGTCGGGCTTCTGTGGCGCCTTCCAGAAATCAAGCTACAAGACCATGAAATACGTACACCTTATTCAATGATTTAACATATAATATGAGTGGATATTTTGCGAGTTGTGTATATTTTCCTGAGCCACGAGGTTAGTGACTTATCTTTCCATTATCATGTCATTTTCTATTATTTCTGCTTCTAGTTTTTGTAATACATACAGCATCACCCGAAAATCGTACCGACTGCATAAGCCCCGGTGGGGGACTCCCGTATAAAAAAAACAGGGGTGCTGGTCGTACCTTTTAGGGGTTAAACAGGTGGTCTTGGCGCCTCTTAGGGTGTTTAGCCACAGGACATCCACAGCGGGAGCCTTAATGATACCTTTTAGGGTATCGAGCCCAAAAACTATAATGCTGAGATAATGTTTTGTTTTAGAATTAGTACCTCTTAGGGATGAAAAAAATTTAAATCACCCCCATAAAACAGCATCCTGGTACGTCTTGGGGGTTCTTTTCAAAATTTCCGACAAGCACTCCGGTCCTTTCTAGATAGGAGTATTCCCCCTACTGGGAGCATAAGGCGTATGTGAAAGACGAAAAACAATTATGACTCTACAATTCAATACGGGCTCATAGAGCGGTTTTCATTTAAGTGAAGACAAACAATAGACTGCAAGGCTGATACTACGTGAAAAACGTTTCGAGACACCAACATGACAAGAACCGATAAAAGTAGGATCGCAACAGTGGACAGCTGTTTCGCCCTTCTTGGGGCTCGTCAGCACTGTGTAGCGAAGATATGTAACGCCAGCCAGATCCCACGTTGGCAGCGTTTATCATATGCGGTCCCTTGCAGTTTCTGGTTTTTCATTTGAGTGTTGAAAGTAATTAGACAATTACTTTGGTTTTGGTTTTTCTACGGTTTGATATTGGCTGAATAGTCTAATTGGTATGTAATTGGTTTGGTTTTGGTTTTTCCGACACTCAATTGAAAACCGCTCTATTTTACGTGTTCTCTTGACCTAATTAGTAATATGATAAAATGGCGGAATACCAGTAACTTTTTCCTCGCAAGTGACTAATTTTAGAAAATCTTGTGATCCAGTCTGAACTGGGAGTCCCCAATTATACGTTCAGTATAATGAATTTTTATCCAAAATAAAATGTTGAACGTCTCTGAGAAAGCATGAAAATAAGCCCGCTATACCGGAGAATCCGAATGTTCCCACAGTAAACATCCTGTCATGTTCATGAAGACTTCGTGTTCTTCTCGTGCTTACCAAAAAAAAAATTCCCGCTGTACATCCCTTAGCCTGTATATTGACCCTTCGCTCAAGTAACACAAAATCCAAGTTCTTGGAACAATTTTCCTTCGGACTCAATCCCCCAACTTCACTGGATATAGCGGTCACACTTGGATGACTTGGAATGGTCCTTAGTGTTGTAGAATTATTTTAGATAAGTTACGATGCTTTATCGTGAGGGAATTATTTTTCATTTCTTGAATTTTCTGCTTTAGGTTTTTGCCTATCTAAGTAGTTATTGTGTAGAGCGTGGAGATAATTTTCCTTCCCCTGTGCCCGGCCCTCAATCCCTGGGAAGATCCCCATATAAAGTGATGGGGGATGTCTATCGTCTCGCTTAGGGGTGTAAATCACGGATTTTAGTCTCACTGTGGATGTTCAGGACGAAACCGCCTATATTTTTTAACTCTTAAGGTATCTTTTAGAATTCTTCTGGAAGAAATAATAAAAAACGCTGTCATGTCCGTTGTCAAAAAGTATCTTTTAGGGGTAAAATAAAGCTGGAGCCGCGCCCAGATTGTTCTCCTTTAGGAGTTTAATTCAAATTTTCTGACGAGCATCTCCGACCTTTCATATCGGAGTTCTCCCGGGCCCTCCTTAAGACCTACCTCAAGATCCTGTCTGCTTTCCAACGAAGATAGAAAGTCGACTTCATTTGAGCTTTTCGGTGTGACACGAATAACTTTGTCCCTGAAAATTAGTAATAAAAAAGTTAAACGTCTATACAGTGTTGATAACCTTCATACAATCATGCCATGTGCCGAGTGCCCCCTTAAAACTGAAATAAAACTGAGAAATCTTCTTCACCTTATGAAATTAAAGAGATGGCAAACCCTCAAAGGTACTGTAAGTTGCGAAAAGATATTTGGAAAATTTCACCGGATAAATGATATATTATAAACTCGGCTGAAAACACGAGCCTCGCGTTCTCAAGTTTGTTTGAGTTCAAGTTTCTCAAGTTTTTCCATCATATCGTAATCCTCGCTATCGTTAGTCATCTCACGTCTCCTTACTGGTTCCTGTAATTTTCGAATATATTGTTATTCAATACAAAACCATTGAACAGGGTTTTTTGTGATTTGGTACGTTTTTAAACTTCTGGAGAACAAAAGTGTTTTCTAAACTGAAGCTGAGATAAATAAATGATTTTTCATTACAGAGGCCCCATATAGACTACGCCCATTTAACAAAAAGGTCAACAGTGTTAATGATTATAGCTGAAAGAAAAGGGAGGGTGAGTCATTACTGCCAAGCCATCCAACAGAGTTATAAATCAAGAGTTAACATGTTTTTAAAGACAAGAAAACAAAACAGCTGCGTGCGGGCGCCTCATCATTGACTGCCCACTGACACCTTGCCTTTGTAGCTTGACTGGTTGTTGATTTATTTATTTTTAATTCTCGCACCTTTTAGTTCTTAATGTGTCCTGCAACACTCATGCTTTTTAGCTCTCACACTTACACGCTCACACGATGTTTGACGCTCACACTTTTACACACTCACGCTTTTGCACGCTCACACTTTTACACGCTCACACCATTCCACGTTCACGCCCTTTGACTCTCACTCTTTTACACGATCACGCGCTATCTATCTATCTTTGACGCGCTTTTCTTTTTTTTTTTGCGTCACACATTCAGGAAATGTCTAACTATCTAAATTCAAAAGTTCAAATTTTATATAACAACTAATTTTTTTTTGGGCCGGATTTCTTTGATAGAAGACTGCTGCTCGTAAATTCTCTTTGATGTCTAGCTCAGTATCAATTATCTTAAAGAATATTAAGATAAACAGTAAAAAGAAACTTAAGTAAATGAAGGACTCAAAAACATCTCAATTTACCAACCAGAACAAAAAGGAGGCGTTGTTATTGCTAGTGGGAAACCTGAATTCATTTTTCAAACCAATTAGGAAAGTGGCGTCCTTATGCTAGTTAATAGTCAAACATTTGAAAACACACTCTTTGTTCAAAGCAGCTGCAGCTATATGGCCTAAACACGCACGCGGAACACAAATAGATTATTTTCATTTCTCGTGTTTTAAATTTGTCGAAAAATGAATTCACAAACTCTGTTTATTTACAGGCTAGGTTTGGGGTCCAAAACTATATATAGACACTTTTAAATAAAAGTAAAAAGGAAGTCTTAAAAACACATTACCTGTATCTATAACAGCGGATAGCTATAAAAGCATAATTAGCTATTTCACCAGTATGTTTAATATAATACCTGCCGCATGTTTTCCTACTTAAAGTGCTCACGAATGCATTACGTTATTGAGTCAAAAACAGCAGAAGCATATTTTAGTTAGTTCTTAGAGAGAACATACCGCAGACTCTGACTTTCTACGATCGTTTTCAAAATTTTTACAGTTTATTTGCCCGGCGTAATAGTACAACCGCTGCACGCAATTCGCGGATTTATCAACAATATAAGCTTCACTGGCCCGGTTTCGTTGCCCTCAGCTACTTTAGAAACATTTAACCGTACATACAAGCCAGCATACGGTTGGTTTTCTATTTAAAACAACCTCCATTAGTTGAATATATAAATTGAACTGTCAATTAAAGAAATAGCTTTTGGAGACAAGTGGTGCATTTGAGCATAATTTCTGTCATCATAAATGCGCTATAGTTTATACACTATGAAAGTGCAAATTATGAACTCCGTACGGCGGAAGACGCAGTCTTTAAGTATGTATCGCTAAGATTAAATATACATTCTCATTTTTGACTTCCATATGTTTCTTTAATGATAGCTGTGAGAATTTGGTAGTATATGAAGACAATATCTTCCAGCTGATGATTTTCTCAATTCTCCTTACCTGTCTGCTTAGCTTTGTACTGATATTTTAAAGAGAGTCTATAAGTTGATCACTATTACGTCGGTTACGCAGCAATTAGAGGCTTTCTTCCTTCCCTCGTGGTAGATCGTACCTCCCGCTTGGAACAAATTGTTCATGTTTTACTTCCGTCGGAGTGTAAATCTATTAAAAACGTTTCTGATCTTAGTTGGTGATACCTGCTATCGATTGAATATCTGAACAGTGTTTACGCTTTCTTGGAAATTTCAAATACAACAGTACAATTAGAACACTTGTTAACAATTCGGAGAGTTTCACCCTTTATACCAGGCGAGAAAAAAATCACCCCCTGCTTTGTTATATTTTGTTCAGAAGCTTACAACTGTTTCCTCTCAAGTCGCCCGGCCGTTCCGAGCCAACACTGCTATTTTGCTGATGATAATAATATAAATAACAAACAAATGGAGAAGTCTTACTGATCGCAGCCAACACTGAGATAATGGCAAGATAAAAATGTGTGGATAACTTTTTGCGACGTTTTGACGGATCCAGTGTTGTGTGGAACCTCGCCACTAAACTAAAGCTAATAACTAATATTTGATATTGTAGCTAATGCGGGCTGCCCTAGACTTATTTCTTACTCTTAACTTATCTACCGTTCGTTTCTTACCCAGCAAGTGTGCAGATCACGACCAGTGAAAGGACGGCGAGATAGAACACTGTAGAAGCCATTTTGACGGATCCAACGCCGTGCAGAACCTCGCCACTATACTAAACCTAATAACTACTAGAACAGAACTTAAAAAGACTGCTTTTTCACTTCATTCTCGGCAAAGTGACAGGAAGTGTATTTTTGTTAAAGAGTCCGGGCCTCCTGCCCAAACAAAGGCAGCGAGTTAACCAGTTAGAGTTTGTAGATCTAGAGTACGGGCAGATGTTCACAAACCGCCTGACAGAATTGAATGCTTAAGACACATTGAGAATATTACCCCGCATCTTTTGAATAAATATTAGCATGAGCACCTTTGCAGCCGGTTAAAATGGCGAAAACGAGGAGTTTTCATGGTAAGAATGTGAATTAAGCCTGTACTTCACTTAAAAGCAAGTCTTCTAAGAACGTTCTAAAGTGTGCTGTGAGATCCCAGCTTAAGTATGTACAACTTTATTTCCTATAACGTAGGATCTATTACGATGGGCGATGGTCTCTGAATTGGCATTCCGTGCCGTATATTCTCATTTGTCATAACATAACACTGACATATTGGTGCGCGATTACTCCAACTTGTCTGAAAAAGCTTTAAATGCCATGGTAGTAAATTTGCAAAGTTTAAACTACAATTATCGCGATTTAACGATTGTTTTCGCACCTGAGCATAAGGAGTAAGTTTTCTTTAGACACGCCGATCTACGTAGACTAGTCTGTAACTGATAATTGCTCAAGGCAGGTTGATTGCCATGCGGTGGCGCGTGCTACCGCCATAGTTACTTTATTTTCGTGTTAAAATGACTTGTATTACGAGGGCCAAAAGCCCCCATAGTCATTTCTTGTTCGCTTAAAAGCGAATACCAGTATTTGATGCGCCTAATAATGCTTCTCCGGTTTTCAAACTTTAGTTCATTGAATTCTTGTCGCAGTAAGAAACGCCTTGATCGTATGGACCTCAAAGATAAACTGTTTAGACTTGTTTTTGCTGAATTATCACGAATATTTGATCAGCTTCGACTCTTTTCCAATTTTTCTTCTGAATTCTTCTTTCGTACATTACCTTTATTTGTAAAAGTTGACAGTTTTGTATTTTTGTAATTCGCAATGTTTTACATGTCGTTTTACACATTTGCATTTTAAAATGCTCTTGTACGCCTGCGCAGATCAGGTAAAGAAAATCTTGTACGAATGTCAAGTTCCAAAATTGCAGAATTAATTCAGTTTTGCCTGAGAAAGATTCCTTGGTCTTACGAGCTTGTAATCTGAAGAATATCGTTACTTTATTACTAAGTATTTGTGTCTAGTTAGTGAGAGAGTATTCCAGCGTGTCATCCAATCTCACCCCCAGGGCCCTCTCTCCCCCTAGTACAGCGAAAGATCTGAGAACGAACTTTAGCTTGCTTTGTACTGGATGCACAGGCATTACTTAGCGTAAATGTACATTAGATAAAAAGGCGTAATGTTCTCGAAGGCGGCTAATAATGTTAGCTTTTAATCAGTAGTTCATGGACTAGGGTAAAAAAAAATTTCCAGGAAAGAACTGAGTTGAAACATAAGCTAAATCATTAAATTAATAATAATAATAATAATAATAATAATAGATTTATATAGCGCCATATCCAGGGCTCATGGCGCTTTACAGTAAAAATGTTATTAAAAATAAAATTTACATTAAAAATTTACATCAGTGATAAAAAATTACTGACAAATAAAATAGCTAAGCTGTAAAAATGAAAGTAAAACTAGGAATCATTAAAACCTTTAAATAAAAACTGACTAACTTAACTAAGTGACTGACTAACTAACTAGCTAAACTATCTAATCTACTAATTAACTAACTAACCAAAAGTCTAGTTGTAAAATTTATTAAAAAGATATGTCTTTATACAAGTCTTAAAATCTGATAGCGAGCCGCTCCCTCTTATATTGTTCGGAAGAGAGTTCCATAGGCTAGGTGCTACAAAAGAGAAACACCTATGATCATAGCCTATTAACTTGACAGGTGGTACTTTCAAGAGGTTTTTGGAGGAGGATCGAAGATTTCTGCTTGGTACAATTTACTTTACAATCTGCAGAAACTACTAAATGAAATAAAATTTGTGAAACAAAAAGAGACAAGGAATCCGAATAAAAATCTGCGTTCACCACGATCCTTCGAAACGTAACATTGACGAGTAAGGGATCCGCCACCCGCGCGCCCGCGGGATAGAATGGAATTTACCCAGGAACATTGTGACCGAGTGAGCTTGGGGTTGAGTCAAGAGAGAGAAAGAAAGATGGCGGAAAAACGAGTTGTATGGATTGAATGAATTAACATGGAAAGAATGTTCACTTCCCGTGGAGACACAACCGAACTGTTGAAGGCTGATGCTTTATTGTACTTTCAAACAATAGGGAGGACATTCAGATAAGACCAGGACAGGCTACAGTGAAGGATAATGCGGCCCGCTCAGATGCTTGAGAAAAAAAAAAAAAAACATAACTTATTTTACTTGGCTGAAGAGATGTTGGAAGAACAGCCTGGAGAACCGACCAGTTTGATCTGTAAGCCAGGGAAGGAGAGTTCAGATAAGATGGAGACCAGAGCAGGTGGAAAGCAGAGGTCATTGACATCACTCCTTCACAGAGTAGGTATGTTAATTTGAAGGCGTAATAATTTATAATTTATTATTAAGATTAAATTCATATAAGAAAATTCCTATCTAAACTGTTTAAAATATTGTTACACAATAGCTCTTGCTGATAACTTAGGCCATCAGGCGTACAAATTATATTAAATGTGAAAAAATAGATAATAATAATACAGGGGATCATGTGTACTTAAGGCATCTGTCGGCCAAGTATCAGTCAATACTATCAGCTGATATGTTGCCCGACACTTAGCGGACATATCGACTGATTCTTGGTCAATATGTTGTCTGACACTCGACCGACATATCGACCAACATCAACGGACATGCATGTCGGCCGACACTCGACCGATACTTCCCCGACACTCGGCCAACACTTGGCCGATACTCCACTTACACTCGGCCAACACGTTCATTTGGTCGGCTCATGTTGCTGACTTCTATCTTCTCTACTCAAATATTAAATAATCTTCTATAGCCCTTTGAGAGGGTCTTTTGGTGGCCCTCGTCCATTTTTGACTTTTCATACCGGCAACATTCTTCTAGCTCATTGACTGTTTTTTTCCAGCTATGCTTGTTGAGACCTCAAGTTGCATTTGACATGTATTTGAAATGATGGCAGTTTGAGCTGCATCCTCGCCTATCAACATATGAGCATAGATGATAGACTCTTCTTTCACATCTCCTGTGGGTAAGAAAACAGCTGCTATTTCAGCAAAACAACGGTTAACAATACACCGATACCACTGACAGTCAACTGATACACCACCGCGTATCGGCCGATATGTCAACCGACTGTCGGTTGATATATCGGCAGATAGTATCGGCCAATACTCGACCGACAGATGCTGTAAGTACACATGATCCAATAATGGTAAGACTGATGTTTACTCTGGTACGTTCAGTAGTTAGCTGCTATACCAGTCCAGGCCCTGGTTGTTTGAAGACTGGATAACACTATCCACCAGATAAATTGCTATCCAGCAGATTGTTAACAAAACAAACCACGCTATCTGCTGGATAGTGATTTATCCAGTGGACAGCATTATCCATCCTTCAAACAACCTGGGCTTGTAGTTTTAAGATTAATTAGCTCTTATGCTGCTCAAGAAAGTAAATGCCATACATTGTGAGATTAAAATTAACAGTAACTTTTTACATTTCAAGGACCTGACTGAGAAGCAAGATCAAGATATTGCTAACTCAACCAAATGTAAGATGTGTCCAGGCCAGGGACTAAGCCAGTCAAGACAGAAAGTGAATGAGATACTGGAGAGTTAAAAGTCATAGTAAGTGTGTTTTGGCTGAACAGCAGTTGTACCTAGTGGAGTATGTGTATGAATCTATGACATAACAATATTGTGCTGGATGGCAGGACATCCCAGGGAGGAATTCCCAGATGAAAAGGTCGGGGATGCTTGTTGTCTTGTTTAGGGGTATAAATCAAGGATTCTAGTCTCACTTAGGGTGTCCATAACAAAATTCTATTATTTTTAGCTGTCAAAGTAACCTTTAGGATGCATTCAAAGAAATAATGATAATGAAAACACTCTTATTTTCATTTTAGGCTCGATTTCGGCCGCTCTCTTGAGTCTGGCCTTCTAAACTACAACAAGACTAACCAAACCATATGTGGAGGATTATTGAGGTGAGTTAATTAATCCTTTTATGTTGTCTCAGTTACATGTAGGATAAGTCCTCACAAAGTTAGCCCAATAATGAGTGATGACAAACCATGAGGACATACTGAGGTTCACTCAACAAAATAAAAAAAAAAAATGCTGAAATAAATCATGTACAGTGTACATGCAAAACATGTTAGTTATATTTAGGTCCACATTTCCCATACAACTTTTTAAACACACTATAACAGTGTACTTCATCCAGTTGTGAGACCAAACAAATTATAAAGACAAAATCTTGTGTGATCTTTCATACAGTACATTCAGTTGTAATCACACAAATTATTAAATAATTTTCATGTACACTCTGAGTCGACCTCAACAACAACCTTTTTGACCCCCATTTTGTGCTACAGAATAATAATCGGCATCTAGTGGTTTTAAGTTGGTTCTTATGCTTCTGGGGGAGGGGGGAGGGGGGAGGGGAACTCCCATATAAAAAGGACAGGGGGGTTATCGTACCTGTTAGGGGTTAAAAAAGTGGTTTTGGTGCCTCTTGGGGTGATTAGCCTCAAAATATCCACAGCGGGAACTTTTGCGGTACTTTTTAGGGTATTGAGCCGAAAAAAATATGACAGAAAAATTGGTACCTTATGGGGGAGAAAAAAGGTTCAAGCCACGCCTGCAAAAAAACGATCTTGGTACTTCTTAGGGGTTCTTTTCAAAATTTCTGACAAACACCCCCATATGGAGTCGCCCTCCCCTGGGCCTATGCTGCCCTTGGAAGTAAATGTCACACATTGTGAGATTAAGACAAATGATGGTCAATTTATTTTTTCATAATTTGTGTCTTCACTAGGACTTGTCTGAGAACCAAGATCAACACATTAGCAACCCAAGCTCAAGGGAGGATGTGTGCAAATGAGGCTCAGACTAAGCCAGACAAAACAGAAAGTGGATGAGATACTGGAGAGTTAAAAACCGTCAGTGGTAAGTGTGTTTAGGACGAATGGTACATGTACTGTACCTAGTTAGAGTATGAGTATATAGGCACTATTCCCTTTCTTTCTTAGCCTGTCATGTGTGACACAAAAGAAAACCATGTGAAAAAAAATGGCCACACAAAATCCTGGGGGTGGAAACGCTTTCAGGATTTTGTGCAGCCATTTTTTCCTTGCAATTTATTAACAGTCTCACTCAATGGACTGCGCAAAAGAGGGACTATTTGTAGTCTAGTACCTAGTGGGTTGTGTGTATGAATCTATGACTCACGTAACAATATTATGCTGGATGGCAGCACTCAATAAAAACACAGTTTGAAAAAATAAGGAGATGGCCGTCGTCCCAGATGTCTGTGATTACAAATGTAGACATGCCATTACACCACTCTCTTATGTAGCTTGCATTATAGTATAATGTGGTTAAACTAGTCTGAACTAGACCTGAGGTGATCTCTTTAAAATTTAAGGACCTTCATTCCTGACAAGAGGATGACAGACACATCCACATCAGAAAAAGACCATATCAAGATGGCCCAAAGAAAATGGAGGATCATAAAACAATGCCTTAGACAGATGGTGGGTATATTTTAATCTGTAATACAATTGTCACAGTTACAGAGATATTAAGTACATAGTAGTTATCTGTCAAAGTATAGTTCTGGAAGTTTATTGCATTCAACCACCTTAAAAACCCTGTGATGTTAGCTTCAGTTGCCTCAGTTTACTCAATTTACTCCAACCAAGTACTCTTTTTAAACTGGTGCTTAATGACTGTAGAAAGTGTTCCAGTATGGACCTGTGTAAGGTTGTTGTTTATAAACTATAAGAACATTTTAGCATAACTTGAGCATTCTAAAGAGAAATTAAAATATATTTACAGAATTTTTGACATTTTATGTCCAAACCATTCCAAGGTTTACAGGGTGAGTGACAGACTCAAAATATTTAATGGAACTGATTTTGCAGGTATGTTGGCAGAGATAGCAAACACTTGGATGAGGATGTGGACAGTGGATCGTGGACTGTGGACCGTGGACTCTGGAGCATGGATTGGGGACCGTGGACCAAGGACCAAGGACCAAGGACAGAGGATCGTGGACCAAGGACTGTGGAACAAGGACAGGGGACCAAGGACAGAGGACCAAAGACCAAGGACAGAATGTGGACATCAAGAACTTGCACTAAAGCTGAACAATATCATGTAAATAACAAAGGTAACATTTTAGCTAACAAATGTTTACCATGAAGACATGTACTAGATTATTCCTCATTTATTTCTTTATTTCACACACATGTACATAAGTGAAATTCAATGAAATTGTCAACACGGAATCAATACTGCTTTACATCAAATTAGACAAAAACTCCTTGATTACTCATGGTAAACATTTGTAATACTCTGTTTATTGCCTAGTTACATGTGCACCAGTGTTTCAGATTTCATAGTCTCCTCTGCAGTTGTTATTTGGGGGGACTGTTACCCAAATTGAGGAGAAAACTTGCCAGATGATGACTAAAATAACTACTACAAATAACGCTACAGAAATTATTGATCTAGCTATTTTCAAAGACTTTTTTTTATCATGGGGAAAAGGGAAGTTCCAGGGTTCTAGAAACAAAATTGGAATTAATTTGACTTCAATCAGTTAAAATCCAGCAATCAATCAATCATTGGCAATCAATTAATCAAACAATCAATGATTTATCGTTTTATTTAAACACAAAACACTAAGGTGCATCACATGTAAAAACCTAATAAAAGTCCACTAATGCATTTTGCGACTAGAATTAGCAATTATTGCCTGAACATTTTGCAGCCTACAGTTTGAAGTCTTAAACAGCCATATACAGTGTATTCCATTAATTACAAAACACTTTTCATATCACTTTGTTGCACATGTAGCTGTTGAGATAAACAGAGTATTGAACTGACCAGTGTGTGTTGTGTGTGCCATCCATTTGCAAATAAGTGGCTTGCTTACAAATTAGTGTTCTCTCTAGATAGGCCTATCTTTTGATTTTATTTTCGTCACATATTTTGCGAAAATTGTCTCCTTCATAGCATCAGACTGGGCACATTATTTTGCTTATAGCAATCACCAACTTCAAATGAATTGAGACTCAACAAAAGCTAAAATCTATTTCAATTAATCCAAAAAAAAAAAAAGTTTTTTTTTTCATGTGTGCAGACAGTTAAGTGTACATAAAGAAGACTCAAATTCATTTAGAAAAAAGGACTAAAAAATTTGTTCAAGAACAAACTGAAGATTCAAATTTGTGCAAAAATACTCAATTTGTTATTATAACAATAACTGAATATTATTGTTCAAATCAAAAACTGAAAAATTGATTGAAAAAAAAAAACTGTGGAAACCCTCAACTAAAAGTTATTTTTATTATAAATGAACTATATTTACTTTGATTTATTTTTTGTCATGTGTACAGATATTTTGATGTACACAATAAAAAAGATTTAAAATATTTTAGTCTAGGTCATTGCATTTTGTCAAATTCAAATCTGAGATCAATTAATTTAAATTACTCCTGGAGAGTTCAAACCAAAAGTTTCTTCAATTACCAAACAGATGAAAAAAAAAAAATCATTTCAGTTAAAAAACTGAAAAGCATTCAAGTTCAATTGATACTTTTGGTTTATATTAGGGAAAATTGATCAGACATATTTAAATCCAAGACTACATATGAAGTTGTAGATAATTTTATTGAAGCCACTTATTTGCTCATGACAACTCAGTTCATTCTGCTTTCAAGATTCCTATTGAGCAGTTATCTTATGGCAGCATTCTCTTTTTTTGTTACATTCTAGCTGTTATACTTCTGTTCATTTTTGTCTCAATTCATGTTGTCAGATAGACTGGGGCAGGCAAATTCAGAGGGGAACCTTGGAGAAACTCAAATGATTTGAAATGGTGTGAATGAAATTTGAACAAAAAAAGGAAAGAGCCTGGCTCATTCATTTATTTTGTTGAACATTTTGATAGGAACAAATTTCAGAGTTCAGCCTGGCAAATTTGTACCATCCATCATTTGACAGCATTCTTTACAATTGCATTTGAAATTTGAGATATATTAAGAGAATTCCAAGTAATTTAGTTTGCTTGGCCAAATTTTTTCCTGATTTTATTAACTTAAGAAAATCTTTCAAATTGATGTAATCTACATGTATTTGCTTTTTGGGAAAGAAGCTGCTCAATAGGGACTTGTATTTTAAGAAATTTTTTCCTTATTTTATAAGACACTTTGTAGTTTCAATGTTCATCATGCTCTAGGCTTTTGTTTCTTCCTTTTACTTGTTAACAGTAATCTTGTCGGCCAAAAACCCTTGCCATTTATGACTTAATCGGGTGGAGTCATTCTCATTTTTTATACATTTTTACTCTAGATTAGAGTAGCGTGATGGCACTTGAGACTACAATGTTATTCTTTCACCTTTAAACACAGATGGCATCCTAAAACTATACTTTCTCAACAGTAAAACAATTCAACAAATTAAATTCAATTGTCTGATAAAGAAATTACTAATGAGCCAATTATTTCTACCAATCCTTAGGATTTCACAAGTTCAGTAAATGAAATCTTGCTCAAAATTTTTATTTCTTGCATGATCAATTTCAAATGACAAAATTTTGAACTAAGTTTTTTTTTATGATTTTTTTTTGCCAACTTTGTTTAAAGGTGAAACAACAAGCTCATTAGCACAGAAGTAAGCAACTCCTTATTTAGCTAGTTTAAAAACATTGGCAGAAAATTTATGTTCATGTGAAAGTAATCTTGCTGGGAATTGACAGAAAAATCCAATCCATGGGTACAGAATGGTACCACCCTTTGGGTTTAATAGCTGTTGCCAAGTCAGGCTTGCATATATATGAGCATCTAGCGTCTTAGCAAGAAACTTAAGAGTAATTTTGTTATAGTTTGGAGCATCCTTTCACTAAGGGAAATCTTCAGGTATTGCTGTTTTCAACTACACCTCAGAATTGCAGAAATATTATTGTCTTGCAACTCTTTGCCAAAAAGTCTTAAGGCAAAGTTAAGTAGGTCTTTGAATTATAATAACTTGAATAGCATTTCAGAACCAGTTAATAACTAAAGATATTCTAAGGTGTAAGGTTTTTTCTGGACTAGGGGTAGGCCTTTTTCTGTTCTTACTGGGCTAATGAGCTTGTTTGTTTTCCAATTTAAGTGGCTTTTATGTCTTCCACTGAACTTAGCATATTTTAGATTATTTTCAGGAACTGAGATGGCCCACACATCTACACACACCACAAATGGTCATATTTACATCTAGCCGATCAATGTCCCTGCAGGGTTGTGGAAACTCTTGCTCTGAGGACGGTGTTTCTGACGTTCCTCTGCAATATTCCAACTGAGAAATCCTGGTGAGTTTATCTGTTTCGCTATTTTTGATGGTGGCACTTGGACACTTTGATGATGTGGTCGTTTGCTCTCAAGTGGAGAAGGCATAATGAGGGAAGGTGAGAGTTTGCTTTTCATGTCTTCTTGGCTTTACTTGACTATGTCAGAATACCACACCTTTATTCTAATTGGCTTCAAAGATGTTTGCTTTCAATCAGTGTATCTGGAAATTTTTTGTTGTTGAGGATGTAAAACAGTAGTGCTTTAGTGCAGGTCATGGGTAGTACATTTCCAGGATGTTGGGGTTAGTTTAGAACAGTGAAGGTCATTGATCTGGCTTGACTGGAATTTCACAAGCGACACTAGATTGAGCTAATAGTCATCTGGGATTCCTCTGAAAGAGCTGATACTTGGTTAGGGATTTTCTTTTCGAACTAAAAACAATTTAAGCTTTAATTATTGACTTAGCCAATTATTCGACCTAATTATAGCCAGTTATTCGACCTAATTACATTAAACAGTCGATTGAAATTACCAATTTATCTCTTTTCAGAATAACTTTAGAATGAGCTAATCTTAATTAGTATCACCCAACTAATGGACTAATGCAAATCCTGCATTTTCATTGGCTACGCTACTAGAGGACTATTAGTAATAGTCCTCGAGTAGTGAAATTGGCACAATCGAGTGTGACGCTTTCTTTTGTTTTATTCCCAAATGAATATTTCTTCAACTTGCATTTGCTAAGTTTATTATTACCTTTTCTGTCCGACTAGTTGGGTGATACTAAAACAATTAGTCTCTTCGCCCTCAATGGCCATGGGTCAATAGCCCATGAGGCTTTTCCTCATGGGCTATTGACCCGTAGCCCTTGCGGGCTACGGGTCTAATTGTTAAGTAGCCCCTCGTACAGGCATCACTTGGGTTGTCACACAACGCTTGTTTGCAGGAGTGTTGTGTGACACTCCAAACAAACGGCTGTAAAGGGAGTCTATAGTAATAAGGATTTTGACAAATTTCAATTAAATATTTCTGTTTTCTAAAACAAATTTCTGAGCATAGGCCAATTGTTACACTGATTACCAAAACTTTGAATTACATGTAAACCTCGAAACTTTATATTGTATCCAACTATAAAATGTGATTTTGTGGGCCAATTGTTTATCATGTCTTCCAAAACTCAGTCAAACATCGAAACCTTTTTCTTTAACTAAGGCTGCGTTCCTTTGGGGTGATCTGGATCAGGATCAGTGATCCAAGATCTGTCTGGATCATGGTGCATCAAAGAAACCGATGAATCCATGACCATAGTGGATTCATCGGTTCTTTTGATGCACCATGATCCAGACAGATTTTGGATCACTGATCCTGATCCAGATGACCCCAGAGGAACGCACCCTTAAATATATGTTTTTTTTTCTTAGACCAAAATTTGCTCTTTTTGACTTCAGAACTTTGACAATTGAAAGCATAGGAAACTATATTTTAAACAGAACATATTTTCAGTCGATTTTGATTTCGTCCATATTGAATTCCAAGACTTTAAAATTTCCTCATTCATAACCAGAAAAAAATTGTATAATTTCGATTTATTTTAATCTTGTAGGCCAATCGTCCATCTTGACTTCCAAATCAAAACTAAACCTAGGAAACTTCTTTTTCACTTAATAATAGTACTTGATCAACTTCATTGTCATCCCGAGGACACAGCGGCAGTTAATCGTGGCAAGACGAAGTAAACCGAGCGCTAAATTCCGTGTGACGTAACTTTCGTTGCGCCGATTATGCCGCTCGGCCCCTGGCCGCTCGGCTTAATTAGTCACGCCCCGATTAACTCCCAATGGGTCTTCGAGGATGCTTTGTTGTTTGATGCTATTCAAAACCAAATTGAACAATTACAATAGAATAAAATTAATTTCAAACTTCTACCGTTTTTGCATTTTAAATCGGTTCAGAACCTTGAATATTTAATCAAGATTTATCCACAGAAAATTGCGCGCAAAACATAAACACCAAGATTTCTTTCGCAAAATATTTCGATTCATAAGCACAGAATATTTTTTTATAAATATAAACCTCTACTGATTTCAAATAACTAATATCAAAACAAGCTTTACTCAATTCTAACTGATCGGCTTTTGCATTTTTGTTTACTATAGCAAAATTTCAGAGGTTTAAGCCGCAAAACATATTACTAATCTTTCATTCGCCCAAAATACCGCAAAATTATCTTCCCCTTAATTAAACATAGGCGATAGAAAATTCATAAACTTGTATCAGCTCAGATGGAAGGGTTTCAAGTGACTTGTGTTCTTTTGGTGAAGTTTGTGGGACGACAGTCGGCAGGAGGTTTGGTCGGCAAGTCAGATCAATGATTTTTTGCGATCCATTCTTTTCTTGGCATCCATGGAAATTGCTAAACATGACTTGTACTTTAGCGCTTCCGTTTTTCCTGTGCTTCCAACGGAAATTTCTAGATACAATGTTTGGAACACGCATCTTAAATTTTACTATTTTGGCATTAATTTTTTTTGCGCATTACTTACGGCTCTCAAAGTTAATAAAAATTCCAATTCAAATGGTGTGGCATTATGACCTAGTTGAGTGAAACCGAGGAGGCATGGGGAGCAGGCTCTCACTTCCCTCATTGTGCCATCTCCACTTGAGAGCAAACGGCCATATCATTAAAGTGGCCAAGTGTCGTCATCAAAGATGGCGGAGCAGATAAACAAACCAGGATTTTAAAGTTGGAATATTAATGAGGAACAGAAGAGACACTTCAACTCAGAGCGGAGTGAAAGCAACCCGACAAGCAGGGACAAGATCGGCTAGATTTTTTTTATTTTTATTTTTTTTGAACACAATGAAAACGCAAATAAAGAGACAAAGAGACATATTTTGTGTGTTGTGGTTTTTACCAGCAATCCATCATATAACTAACCAGGTAAACACTTGTGTCCATGACTAAGTCCTGATATACAATGTAATCTGTCACGCAACTTACCCCGCAATCTTCTCGAAAACGGCCTGACAAGTTACATGAAACATTACGTCGTGTAACACAACGCACAACGGTCGCAATCCATGCAGTACAATTCGCTTTAACAGCAGCGGCAAGTAGAACTAAGTTCTGACCCTCTGCAACTGTTGAAGCGAACTATTTTGCAAGAACTTTGTCCGTCGCACGGTGTGTTACACGACGTAATGTCTCACGCAACGCACTTGTCACGCTGCCCTCGAGAATATCGCGAGACCAGTTGCGTGACAGATAACACTGAATAACAGGACTTAAAACCAAGTTCTGCTTTTTAAAAGAAAACACCACTGAAGGCTTTGTCCGCGCTTAAACTCTCAGTATACCTCTAGCGCGTTGTTAGGATCCAAACTGTATTTAGTTGCTCAAGAATATTCCCACTTTTCCCTTCCCATGTTCAAATTTTGCAAACTTTATTGTTACACAAAGCCGTTAGTTTAGCGCGATACAAGACTGCCATCAAGTGTTATGCTGAATTTTGGCTGAATGCATAAATCAAGACAATCAATAAGCGCAGAAAAGCTGAAAAACGTTAACTCGACAAAGATCTGATCAATGTAATGACGGCTGCATCACTGTAAAATTTGAGAGTCTGATTAAAAAAAATTGTCGAACACACCGTTTTGATGTGTAAGCATAACCAATTTTGAGACCCGCGCACATTTAAAACCACCCAGAATTTGCCTAACTGTGCTTTGAAATTTCGCGAAAATAAACAAACGCTGAAAAAGCGTGCAATGAAATGCTAATTTTACATCACAAAATAAAATATTTATAAAATCTTTTTCGTCGATGACGATTGTTTCTGACGCTTAAACGTTTGACTGAAAAACTTATCCCAAAAAGAAATTCCCAAAGTGAGCGACTAAACACATTTTGTAAATTCTAATTGAGCGCAATGAAACGAGGCATACATTAACACAAAGACGCAATCATGAGATTATGAAAAGTCCGACTCGAGAATAAATGTAATATTTTTTGGTCTTTTCTGTGATATTTAATCTCTATTAATTTTATAGAATTTTACGCTATTTCCAGATAATCTCCAAATATGAATCAAAATTTATCCAAGTTTAGAGACTGCTACACTCTCAAATAATGCGTCTTTGTGTTTGAGATAGTTTCATAACAGACAAAGTTCTTCTGTTCAGTGCTGATAACTTATTGAACAGTGGCCCATATTCATCAAAAGAGGATCGTTTAACTCCGAAATGGGTTATAAAGTTTTTCTTCGATTTTTCATGAGTTCAAAACGATTAATTTAATTAAGAAAAACAAATATTACTAAATAAATGACATTCCTTGAGGACTTATCCCTTCAGCAAAAGTGACAGAGTACATGTATTGAGAATTTCAAAGAAATCAAATCTACATGTAAATGCTTTTATCGTGCAAATGGTAGGCAATAGAACATTTTACAGTTGTCTGTTCTGTGACCTGGCCTTTGAATGGCAGCGAGGTCGGAAGTGTCCTTGCTTTGACACAGACGTCTCTGCTTTTGTCAGGTAAATACACCTGATTTACACAACAAAAGCAGAGGTCTTTATCAAAACAAGGTCACCTCCAGCCTTGGTGACATTCAAAGGCCAGGTCACTGAGCAGACAACTGTAAAATGGTCTATTGACTTTTCATACCATTAGAACTGAAAATAACAGCAACAACTCTAAATGATACATCCTGCAATAATTCAATTGAAAACTGACTCCTGAGAATTTGGTAGAAATCTCTTTGAACACTGATGAAAAGGAAATTTGACATATTGGAACTTGAAAACATGTCGTCTCATAAAGATCTACATGTACTGAGTGCCAATTTCAATTTCAGCATTTGTCAAATAACAGTCTTTCCCATAAAACCGGGAACACCAGAAAAAATTTGTTGAATGTTTATTGTTTTGCGACCAATCAGATGTGAGATGAAACCGCAAAAGGTAACCGCCAAACCACAACAGCTTGAAAGGTTCGGATTAGTCACGACTTGACACGAAACAATGCTCTGGCTTTTTTTCTACCATGACAAAATTTCAATTTTACCGTTTTCAAATCTCTTTCATGTAAGTAAGACGCTTGGAATGAGAAATTTTTGTTTCTGAACTTGAAAATATTCCCTCCTACAGAACTACTGAAAAGCACAGAGAGTGAAATCACAGATCATTTTTGCAAATGTAACAGTTTTAAATACTCCACATTGTTCTATAATTGGCATAAATTAACCTTAGCAACTGAGCAGCATTTTTTTTCTGTTGGTTGAAAAAAATTTCTCCATAACACTTGTTTAGATATTTTTTCTGTAAAAGTTTGTGGATTTTGGCAAATTGAAAACCTTTCATGTACAACTCATGCTGAAGGGATAAGAGTAGGGAATAACATAATTTGCATGATAGCTTCATATTTTGTTGATATGAGCCACTGTATAACAACTACAAGTACCACAGACATGCTCAACACAACAGAAGTCAAGTTTAAACCACGGCATGAAAAAAAAAACAAAAACAGTTTCAATCAATTTGCTGACAGTGGATAACAGAGGATGTCACTCTTAGAAACAATAAAGAAAGAGATTTTAAATTCCATTACAAATTTTAAAAAAAATATATTTGACTGTTTTTTTTTTCTAAGCAATTTTGTGAAGCAAGTCAAAGAATAGGCAAAACAGTTCTCTAGTTCTTCTAGTAAACTCAATTTATTATACATGATGTGACAATACACAGTCACTAAAATGCTTTCATAAGAAGTCAGAAATAAGCCACAAACTCAAATAAATTTATCGATAATTTGGGTGAGAATTCATAAATTAGTAAGTGCCTCAAAATTATCAATTAGTGAAAATTATATTTGACTGTCTTATCATTCACTTTTTTAAATTATACAGTGGTCTCAGCTTCATTCACACCCCACAAAATGAACTCTGTTGTCTTAAAACAGTAAAATGAAATTATGGTAAACTTTGGAACCTTATTTTTTGAAAGAGAATTGAAAAAAAAAAAAAAAAACAGTTTCTATTCTAAAGGATTGGTCAGGAGAGAGATGGTCTAGGACATATAACATATGATTGGGCATCTACTTTCAAAAGCAACTTTTGACAATTAAAATTACTGTATTTCCTCAACTTGGCCCCTTCCCTAAGTTGAGTCCTACTAACCTATCCAAAAATATTTCTTTCATCAACAAAAATTACAGTTTCGATCTCAGTGGAAGGTGATTTTGTTCACAGGGAACATAAATTAAAATAGTTAATATGGTCCAGATCAAAAGCATTACATTCATAGCTACCAATTTAAGGTTTTTCATTTGTGCAACTTCAAGTCCTTAAATCTGATTTAATGGAGATAACACTGACAGCAAATTGCAGTGACTCTTCATCTAAAAAAAATCGTGTTTTTGATTACAACTGCTCATAATATTTTGAATGATGGCACTAAGAAGAATTTTTCATTTTTTAAGTAATAAGTTCCCTACGGATAACAAGCTAAATGTCCCAATCAATTTTTTCCCTACAAATTTCAATTTTGATCTGAATGTTCAAAAGCGATATTCAGCTAAATGCAAAACCCATTTACATGTTGACCTATTAATAAGACGTGGCCCCCTAGCCCCCCCCCCCCCCCCCCTAAAAGGATGCCCATTTAAAAGAGTTCCCCTTCTGAAGTTAAAGGAAATACAGTAATAATAATGAAACCAAAAACAGATGGGTTATCCACTGTCAAAGTGTGCAAAACCAATTTGGTTGATGGGCCAATTGTATGACTGTAAGCAAGCATGTCTGTGGTATTGCAAAGTCTAAAGCAGAACTTGGTTTACATCATACAATGCAATGATCAAATCACATTACTTCCTTAACCTGGCCAAACCTGAGAAAATTTACTGTTAACCCATAACTCTTTCCTGTTACAAGCTTCCCAGGGGAGGGAGTAAGAAAAAAACCCGTCTATTTGCCCAGTGTAAAGAAAAATAATTTCTCTAACTTTTTCCCAACACTGACTGGAGAATATTTTTCACTGAGCCAAGACGTACTAGTCAGACAAGTGCAATCACTGATCAAGGATTGCCCTGAACAGCACTGTTGGTGATAACTAATTTTAGTTTTTATTTTGAAAAATATCAGAGAGAACGTAAGTCATCTTCAGAGTCAACTCAACAATTTTTTTTAACAGTCAACAGTTGTTTCTTAGTCTATGGTTTCCCATCTCTGGTCAGTAGCACTGACAGTGAATCACAAAGTGATGTTGTAAGCTCTTTCAAAGACCCACATATAGTTTGTAATCAGTGATCACTCAGTCAAGGTCTCAGGTTAGTGGTCAGCTTTCAGCTTTTGAGTCCGTCAACAAAAGTAGCTTGTACCTATATTCGTGTCAGTTTTGTGATTTGTATCATGTTAAATCTCAATATTTACAGAGGAAGCCACATCAGCCTTGGCTGGTTTTCATGTGGGTCCTCTATCCTGGTTGAATTGGAATTTGGAGATGTGGTTTTTGCAGAGGGAAGAAAACCAGAGAACCCAGGGAAAAACCCAATGAGCAAGACTAGAACGAACAACAAACTCATGACAACCCGCATATGGCACCACCCTGGCGTTGAACCCAGGCCCCATTTTATGAGAGGTGAGTGCTCTCACCACTGTGCCATCCCAGCTCCCCATGTTCTTAATGGTGTTCAGTAATATCCTCATTAGTATCACACTTGTTTGCATTGTGTTCATCTTCTGTTGAGATTCCTGCCAATCTCTCTTTCCTGACAGATAATCCGCTTGATTTTGTGCTGTGTAATAATGGGTTTGCCCCTGGGTTAACCATTGTCATAATTTATTGAAAGGTTTGTGGACCATGGAGATATTATAGGGCTGTCAGATCTGTACAATGAAAAAAGTGCTCTTGTTGCACAGCAGGGTAGAGTACCATAAAATTCCAAAAGGAAGCCCCCCCCGCCCCCCCAACTGAAAATAAGCCCCTCCCAAAGTCTTAAATGCAAAAAATTGTTTTGGAAAATAATAAGCCCTCCTATCTGAATGTACACCCGAGATTGTACAAAATGTAGGGTGGTTTTCTATGAACCATCATTTGCATCCAATATTGCAAGGCTTACTAAATGGTTAAGAAGGAGGATCTTTTCCATTTTCCTCCAACTTAGATAAATGACATTCCCTCACTTTTTCCTGACCTGTGGCAACCTCTAATGACAGTGAATTTAAATTTTAAATATTATTTTCCTTGTCCTAGAATTTGGTGATTTTTATATCAATATCTGAAGGATTAATTATCAGGAGAAATCCCAGGGGTAATCCCAGAAATAATCCCAGGGGTAATCCCAGAGACAATACCAGGGGTAATTCCAAGGGTAAATTCCACCTCAGGAGGATGACCAGGGATCTGAGCCAGGTTAAGTTTTGATTTGATCATTGCATAAGAACACAAGTGTTTACGTGGTCCTGGATTGCAATAAAATTATCATTCTAGAATATGGTAAATAATGATAATCCTCTTCCTGTCTTGTACTGATTTGTCTCCACCTGTTGAAAAGAATATAGAAAGATTTAGACAAAGAGAACAATCAGTCTCATTTGACAGCATAATTTGCTACTCTTCAAAAGTTTCTTTCAAAAGTTCAATTTCTGTCTGACATTTGTTAATGCAGCCAAAATATTCTGAAGCTTAAATGCAAGTTGTTGTCCCATGTTGTTGAATTAGTGATCATTAAAAATTTTGGAAAAGAAATAATCATTGTGGTACATATTAAGTGTTTCCAAACTGTACTACCAGGGGATACACTATTTTTGTAGGATTATGCAATTATTGCATAATCCCATAAAGTCATTGATTGCTTTGAAGGTTTCTGGAATTGACGAAACCTGAGCATCTCTCCCCTGATGAGAGTTAATAGTTAATGGAGATAGTGAAAACTCGCCCGATGAGAGTTAATAGTTAATGGAGATAGTGAAAACGCACCCGATGAGAGTTGATAGTTAATGGAGAGAGTGAAAACTTGCCCGATGAGAGTTAATAGATAATGAGAATGGCGAAAACTCAAAACATAATTGGATTATTAACCGCGCGGCCATGGGCCGAGCGCGGTTCTAGGTTTACCCGTGGTTTATTATTTTTTTTTTTGTCGGTGACCAGACGCAGACCTCCGCTCGGCCAAATTCCGAGTCATGCAACGTGTGATGTTTTTTCCGCCAGAAGCTGTTAAAACATCAATACACGGATACTTTTACGGATATTGTTTCCTTTGTTGTGGGTAAAATATATTTTCTTTTGGTTTTATCGAAGCGTTGGATTCAAAGGGATTAATAAATACGCTAAAAAAAGGTATTACGTCAGCCATGGAATGCGTTAACGTTGCAGCTTTCACTTTCGCTACGTGACTAATAAGATCGTGTTTACTTTGGAAGTTTATTTCGCCAGAAGCGATGGTCATTAATTTATTTGCAAGTTTGCGAGTATTTCTTGTGGTTTTAGGCAAATGAAGTAAATTCTTTGGCTCTTTCATCGCAGCGAGTTCATAGATCGGAAGGAAAATGAAATATTTGCAAGCCAAGCAAAGAACATGTCAGGACATGCAATGATTACGTCATTGGTAGGGAAATAACCACCGTACTAAAGATAGCTGTCGATAACGCAATTCTTGAATTATGTGACTCGTGTGACTTCTTTGCTAGCCCTTTACTCAAGGAAAATATTAAATTTAAACTTAACTTTTAAGAAAGAAAGCTGTTGTTAATAGTGTTCGTATCTTCATGCCCATACTTATCCCAAAGAAAGTTCCAGATTAACACTATTATGTCATCGGAGATTTCGCAACGGCTACGACTGATGGTGCAATAGTACAGTCTGTGTTGATCAAGTGATGTGATGTCTACAGTAATCAATGAATCATCAAGGATTACTTTCGAATGTACACTGCGTTGCAACTGTAGTGCTAAGAAAATAGTTAAATTTTAAAAGCGCGGTTTTAAGATCTAACAGATCTTCTTGTTGCATTTACAAAGCAGCAGACAGCATGATATTTGAAATGTAAACTGCCTTTGCTTCTAGTTTTTTCCAGTCTTCAATGCTTAGTTTTCTATCAAACTAAGCTGGGACTCCAACTCACAGCAGCTAGAGAAAATCATCAACCTCTGGCCCTTGGTGACAGCCCTGAGGGAGGTTAGCAATGATGTTTACAACAGATAGCAAAGGGTGAAAATTAAACTATTGCAGTCTGTCTTCAGCAGTTCATACGCTACAGAGAGAATACTAAATTGAATGTATATTTTGATGGGAACAGGAGATTTTTCTACTTTTTGCAGGATTGCTTTACTGATTGGAGGAAAAGAAAACAACATTGGAAGCAATTTTTCTTGTTTCCTTTTTACCATCCACTGTAAACTAGGTAATTTTTAAATCTCTGTTATTTCAGTCTTTTGTAAAAAGTCAGCCATTTCTCAGTGTGTGACTTAAAATTGAACCATTTGTTTGCTTTCAATTAGTTACCTCTGGTGTATCTTCTGTTTGTACAGACTTTAGGAAAGTCGTTATGCAGACTTAACCGAGCCACAAGGAGTGAACCCAGTTTATCGGCAAATAAGGTGTTGTTTCATTTGTGATGTACATTTCTGGTGCCTAGTTTAAAGAACACTGCTTTAATATTTCTAGAGATATTCTTGATTGAGTGTTGTACTGCTTTAGTGGAACCACCTATGACGTCATCACTTTCATTATTTGCATAATACAAAAACGTAAATATCTCTAAAACGAAGAAAGTTATTCCAAAAAGGGAAACACCATTCTTCTTTACTTTGAAAAGCCTTTCAAATAAGCAGCAATTATTTTTTACTTCATAGCCACTTTAACCGTTTTTAACATGAAATCAACATTTTTGACATTGTGCGTTGCTTGAAATCTACATTTTGCTGAATTTTAACCCTTTCAAGGCAGGCCATTTTTTCATCCACATGGGGGACAAATTTGGGTATTTTTACAAAGTTTGAAATACAAAAATATATTTAATCTTCTACACAGTTTTCAGCTACAGAAATTAAATGTACAATAAAAACTCATCTGAGCTTTCAGACTCGTCCAAATAATCTTCATCATTTTCACCACTTTGTTCAAACTCATTGCCAGAAATATCTTCTTGGTTGCCAGATTCACTCCACAGTCTATTTAGAATTTCGATCACAGTATACCTAGACATTGCTTGCCAATTTCAAATGCAAAAAGGACGAGACCATCGCACAATTTGCTGGGTATAACCACACACGGAAAATCCAAGATGGCAGATAACATGTGCTTGACAAGAAAATTATATTTTGTTGAGTTTTTCATCATGTACCTGTCACTAAGCGTACTAGTCTTTACCAGACCCTCATAAGTTTAGTTGTTTGCGGTATCATTGTTTTTACAAGGTGAGGAAATATTCATACAAGTACTCTGATTTAGGACATACTGAGTACGTCCTTATAGCATATAAGTAATCTGATACAGGAAGTACTCAGTACATCCTTGTAGCAGTGAAGGGGTTAAGTCAACATCCTTGCAGTAACACGTTAATGTGAAATCAACAGTTTAAATGTTCTTGACCTGAAATCAACATTTTTGATCATACGCGTTGCGTGAAATCAACATTTTGCTATATTTTAAGTGAAATCAACATCTTTGCTGTATTTTAAGTGAAATCAACATCTTTGCGATCGCACGCTGACGTGACTCACAACAAATACAAATTTATTGCATATGTAATATCTCAAAAATGCCTAAACAAAACTGCATGATTGTGACATTTGGAGTGTTTTTAACAGAGTTCGCTTTTGACCAAAAATAGCTAATGCCCTTTTTCCACCAAGCCTTTCAATTGCTACAAACTGGGTACTCTCATGCAAGCTACCAGGATAATGCCCTGTAACAGTGTATTGAGATTTATATCGCAAGACAGTGTCTCAAAGTTCAACCAACAGGTAGAGCTGTACTATGAACTAAATAGATGCAATGTGGCAAGCTTGTTAGCCATGAATGGGGCTAACAAATATATGGGCCAGTCTAGGAGTAGCTAAGAAATTTTACTAGATTACACAGCTGGATAGAAGCTTAAATACAGACATGAATAGTGTTTGTGCTAACTGCTAGAATAAGGGAACGTTCACTCATGATTGAGCATTCAGTATTGTACTACTGTTTATCGTAATTGATATGTGACAAATGAACTTCCCATGTTCTTAATGGTGTTCAGTGATATCCTCATTAGTATCACACTTGTTTGCATTGTGTTCATCTTCTGTTGAGATACCTGCCAATCTCTCTTTCCTGACAGTTAAGCCATTTGATTTTGTGCTGTTTAATAATGGATTTACCCCTAGGCTAAACAGTGTCATAATTTATTGAAAGGTTTGTGGGCCACAGAGATATTATAGGGCTGTCAGATCTGTACCATGAAAAAAGTGCTCTTGTTGCACAGCAGGGTAGAGTACCATAAAATTCCAAAAGGAAGCCCCACCCCCCAACTGAAAATAAGCCCCTCCCAAAGTCTTATATGCAAAAAATTGTTTTGGACAATAATAAGCCCTCCTATCTGAATGTACACCCAAGATTGTACAAAATGTAGGGTGGTTTTCTATGAACCATTATTTGCACCCAATATTGTGAGGCTTTAATGGTTAAGAAGGAGGAACTTTTCCATTTTCTTCCATCTTAGATAAATAACATTCCCTCACTTTTTCCTGACCTGTGGCAACTTCTAATGACGGCGAATTTAAATTTTCCTTGTCCTAGAATTTGGTGATTTTAATATCAATATCTGGGGGATTAACTATCAGGGGCAATGAAAGGGGTAATCCCAGTAATAATCCCAGGGGTAATCCCAGAGACAATCCCAGGGGTAATAATTCCACCTCAGGAGGATGACCAGGGATCTGAGCCAGGTTGAGTTTTGATTTAATCATTGCATAAGAACACATTAAGTGTTTACCTGCTCCTGGACTGCAATAAAATCATCATCCTAGAATATGGTAAATAATGATAATCCTCTTCCTGTCTTGTCCTAATTTGCCTCCACCTGTTGAAAAGAAGTTATAAATGATTTAAACAAAGAGAAAAATCAGTCTCATTTGACAGCATAATTTGCTACTCTTCAAAAGTTTATTTCAAAAGTTCAATTTCTGACATTTGTTGATGCAGCCAAAATCTTCTGAAGCTTAAATACAAGCTTGTTGTCACAAGTTGAATATTTGAATGTATATTTTGATGTGAACGGGAAATTTTTCTATTTTTTTTTGCACAATTGTTTTACTGATTAGAGGAAAAGAAAAGTTGAAGGCAATTTTTCTTGTTTCCTTTTTGCCATCAACTGTAAACTAGGTAATTTTTAAAATCTCTATTATTTCAGTCTTTCTTAAAAAGTCAGCCATTCCTCAGTGTGTGACTTAAAATTGAACCACTTGTTCCCTTTCAATCAGTTATCTCTAGTATATCTTCCATTTGTACAGACTGGGTAATTCGCTATGCAGACTTGACCAAACCACAAGGAGTGACTCCAGAACCTTGATTGGCAAATAACAAAGCTAAATTGAAGGGCTCAGTGGAAAAGGGTGTTAGGTATTTCAAATGTCCCAGGGAGGGAGGTGTTGGGCTCTACTATGGATAGGGTCAAATGCCTGAGGGAGGGAGGTGTTGGGTACTATTATGGATAGGGCCAAATGCCCAAGGGAGGGAGGTGTTGGATGGATAGGGTCAAATGCCCGAGGAAGGGAGGTGTTGGGTACTACTATGGATAGGGTCAAATGCCCGAGGGAGGGAGATGTTGGGTATTACTATGGATAGGGTCAAATGCCTGAGGGAGGGAGGTGTTGGGTACTACTATGGATAGGGTCAAATGCCCAAGGGAGGGAGATGTTGGGTACTACTATGGATAGGGCCAAATGCCTGAGGGAGGGAGATGTTGGGTATTACTATGGATAGGGCCAAATGCCCGAGGAAGGGAGGTGTTGAGTACTACTATGGATAGGGTCAAATGCCCAAGGGAGGGAGGTGTTGGGTACTACTATGGATAGGGTCAAATGCCCGAGGGAGGGAGGTATTTGGTACTACTATGGATAGGGCCAAATGCCTGAGGGAGGGAGGTATTTGGTACTACTATGGATAGGGTCAAATGCCCAAGGAAGGGAGGTGTTGAGTACTACTATGGTTAGGGTCAAATGCCTAAGGGAGGGAGATGTTGGGTACTACTAGGGGATGAGGTAAAATGCAATTTGCAACTTGTAACGGAAATAAATAAAACTATAAAGGCCATGCGCACGGTGTTGGTTACCAGTCGCTAATCATTGATAAATGTACGACCTTTACTTAAATATCTTTTGTTGTGGACTGAATGTGAGCGGAAACAATCGTAGTCATAGATTCTCTGTTATATCGGCTTGCGGTGCTGTTTGAAACTCCTCTCTTTTGCTGGGTTAGCGAGTAACAAGGAGAAAAATTTATATGACCCACTGAAATTCACGTAGGTGGCGTTACATTTTCAATCCCAAATGGTGCAGAGTTTGCAGTGTTTACAGCATTTGCAGCATTTTCAACGTGTCTAACGTTTGTTTGGTTTCCCGGTGTTAAATCGTGTCAAACCTTCCTTTTCTATCATTTCTATCGTTCGTTTTCCCTCTATCATTCATTTAGTTTCAAACGTTTAATTGCTCACCTCATGTTTATTTATTCAAAGACCTACATGATCGGTTGACATCACAAGGGATTTACAGGGAACCTTCATGCGAAAAACTGGCTTGGTAAACAAAACGATCATCTGTTTGTTGCAACCAATTTTGTAGGAACATTCTCAAGTGTTTTGAAATATTGAAAAAACTTCTAACAGGTTGTTTCGTGCAGACAAGAAAATGCATCTCAAAATTGAAAGATCTTATATTCCACTGAAGTTAAGATCAATTGCTCGATTACCTACAATAATGTCACAAAAATTAAGATATATCAACTGTTAAATTAAGTTGTTAAATAAAAAAAAAATGGATAAATCAGTTGAAAACCTCTCTGCTTCATTCAGCCTAGAATTTTACTAGTCGTGGGAACCAATGATTCTGATTGGCCAGCCTGTAATTGTATTTTATCAAAAGTCAACAAAAAGAGTCAACACAGTCATTTCATCTGGGTTCCATCTAGGTTTTTTACGAAGGCACAGGAAGTTTCATTTGTAGTTTGAAACAAGTTGTCATGTTAAACATGCCTTAATGTAACAGAAATTGACATGACATGAGTAATTTAATGCTGCCACTGAAAGCCACGAAACTTTCAGCTGATCCCAAAGTTCACTGAGTTCAAACCTGTCATGGCACTGGCTCATTGTGCAATAAATTTAGGAAGGGCAGCCTGATTCTGGTCCAGTTTAGGAACAAAAATGATACTCCAACAATTTTCCAAGTATCGTTTACAAGCATTGTAAATTTACTTCAAACATTTTGCATGTTTTTAAAATGCATTGGGAATTAAAGTAGGCTTGCTAATGTTTTCAGTGAAAAAACTCTAAACCCATCCTTGAACAATGTTGCTGAACATTTTAAATGATCTGCGCATTGGAAGATTCTTAAAATATGTAAAATGTGCATTTGTTGTGCCTAAACTGTGCGTAAAATTAATGCACCAAACTGAAAGTCGTGCCTAAACTGTGCCTGACCTGTGCCTGAACTGTGTATCAACTGAGGCTGAAGTTGAGATTCATGTGGCAAGTCACCAAGTAAGTATGCAAATTCTGGGGACATGCTTCATGTGTGAATGTCATAAGTAGACCAGTCACATGAACATTTCCCTGCATTCCAAGAACAACAATGCAAAGATAGTTCAAAACCCGGGTTCTAAACGATACTTAAAATAGAAATCAAACAAACGATAGGAACGATAAGAATGTACGATGAAAACAAAACGCACAATAAAAACACTGCAAACAATAGAAACTATCCAAACGATGGAAACGAAACAAACCAAATGAACGATGCAAACGTTTTCACAAGCTGGACAAAATGCTTATGTTTAATGTTGAATTTCGAACCAAAACTCTGGTTCAAAAATATGAATGTAACGCAACAAAATCAGTTTTCTGTGAAAAATACGTATTCGACTTGATTCTGCAACTCATGTGCACCTCGATTTTCAAGACTTTTGTCCCAAAATTTTCACAGCAATGGAAAGGATGTCAAAAATTTCAAACACGTTCACTCCTGTTTTTATCGTCAATTTCCTGTACGGTGTTTTCATTTTGTTTTCAACTGAAAGTAAGTAGATATTCAGGATTTTCTCATTAGGAGATAAATGCACATTATAATTTACTTTCATTTGATGTCGTCAGATAGTTATAGCTGTCCTTAAATTTTATACTCCACCATGTTTTTTAGTGTTACAAAATGTGTAACAGCTCTATGCACCCTTAACTGCAGTAATAATCTACCTACAATGAGTCAAGTCATCGTCCTTCAAGAAAAATATTCTAACTTATATGACTTATCCCCTCCCCGCTACCTTCCCATTTCCACCGCCCCCCCCCCCCCCCACCCCCCCTTTCCAGCCCCTCTCCCCGTGATCCATCTCAACAACAATCTCAATTTTGAGACTTTTCGTACAAGACAAAGAATCACTAAACAAGGGTACGGGACGCATATTACCACAGCCAACTCCCTAAATAAATCAAATTTAACTTTAACCTTAATTTCTACTTATACTGAATACCCTAAAATCTTACCTCGCATTTCACACGCTAACACGGGTGTCCGGCTCTCTGGTTGCTCGTGAAGAACCCAGTCCCAGCTTCACCTTTATACCAAATATTGCATTAATATAAAATCATCCTTACGAACGAAGAATGACAGCAAAACAAGGAGGCCGGCCAAAATAGGACAAATTAATCTAGAAAATACCTCGTCTAATCTTCAAAGTGGGCGGTTCGACAACATGGCGGAACTGTTCTTGCAAAGAATGATGGGCAGTTTCTTGCGACTCGCGCGTTGCCCACGCGAGTTATGGCATGACAAGAGTGAAGAAATAACAAAACTGATGCAATCTTGCGAATTTTTTCAAGCTCAAACTTACTCTTCTCTTCTCGAGAGAGAGTGCAGAATAATTCCTGGTTTATTATGAAAAGACTTTTTTCAAAGACAATACCATGAAATCCCCATAATAATCCCCACCGCCCGCCCCGGTCAGAAATGTAGCTGCACCTTCAATTTACGGAGTGGACACTCTTGGGCGGAGATTGCATGTTGGCCGGAGTGACCTAACTGATAGCTGAAAATTAATCAAAACGCATTTTTTAATTAAAAATTATCAGCAAAATTTACTGAGTAATGAGAAATGGGCCATACGGAGCTTTTGGGTCATCTAACTTGGTACATTGCCTCTTGAAAACCTGGCCAACACCCAATTTTGTATCGTATGGAAAAGCCCGTAAGGGGCAATATGTTACATACAAAGAAAATTACTGTGAATTCCCGTGAATCTTCCAAGGGTCAAAGGAGCCTATTTCCGTTCAAGTTCTTTTTAGAGGAGGGGTATAGAAGAAGAGGCGGAATTAAGGAGGCTATTAGCAACGCTATACCGTAAAATACGGTCGTGGGGTTATATTTCGGCCTAGAAGCTCGAAACCGAGCGTTCAATTATTTTTCCTCTGTCCATTTCACTGAAAACCAAGGCAATCACGAGTTACTTCAGAGTCCCCGGGACTGCAAAATATCCCCCAAGTTCTCGGAAATCGACCCAAAGTTGGTCAAAATAACGCTGCGCGTAAGGCGGTCTGGGCTACTTTTTCATTGTCAAATGAAGTGGGGCTATATTTCGGCCTAGAAGTAAAACAGCGAGCGCTGAATTATTTTTCCTCGGTCCATTTCACTGAAAACCAAAGCTATCACGAGTCAGTTTAGAGTCTTCGGGACTGGAAAATATCCCCCAAGTTCTCGGAAATCGCAACAAAGTTGGTCAAAATCACGCTGCGCGTAAGGCGGTCTGGGCTACTTTTTCAGTCTTAACTAAAGTGGGACTATATTTCGGCCTAGCAGCTCGAAACCGAGCGTTCAATTATTTTTCTTCTGTCCATTTAACCGAAAACCAAGGCTATCATGAGTTAGTTTAGAGTCTTCGGGACTGGAAAATATCCCCCATATTCCTGGAAATCGACCCAAAGTTGGTAAAAATCACGCGTCGCGTAAGGCGATCTAGGCTACTTTTTCAGACTTAAATGAAGTGGGGCTATATTTCGGCCTAGAAGCTCCAAGCCGAGCGTTCAATTATTTTTCCTCTGTCCATTTTACCGAAAACCAAGACTATCACGAGTTAGTTTAGAGTCTCCGGCACTGGACAATATCCCCCAAGTTGCTGGAAATCGACCCAAAGTTTGTCAAAATCACGCTGCGCGTAGGGCGGTCTGGGCTACTTCTTCAGTCTTAAAGGAAGTGGGAATATATTTCGGCCTAGAAGCTCAAAAGCGAGCGTTCAATTATTTTTCCTCGGTCCATTTCACTAAAAACCAAGGCCATCACGAGTTAGTTTAGAGTCCCCGAGACTGGAAAATATCCCCCAAGTTTTCGGAAATCGACCCAAAGTTGGTCAAAATCACGCTGCGCGTAAGGCGGTCTGGGGTACTTTTTCAGTCTTAAATGAAGTGGGGTTATTTTGCGACCAAGAAGCTCGAAAGAGAGCGTTCAATTATTTTTGCTCGGTCCATCTTACCAAAAAGCAATGCCATCCCGAGTTAGTTTAGTGTTCCCGGGACTCTAAAATATCCCCCAAATTGCTGGAAATCGACCCAAAGTTGGTCAAAATCACGCTGCGTGTAAGGCGGTCTAGGCTACTTTTACAGTCTTAACTAAAGTGGGACTATATTTCGACCTAGAAGCTCCAAACCGAGCGTTCAATTATTTTTCCTTTGTCCTTTTCACCGAAAACCAAGGCAATCACGAGTTAGTTTAGAGTCTTCGGGACTGGAAAATATCCCCCATGTTCCTGGAAATCGACCCAAAGTTGGTCAAAATCACGCGTCGCGTAAGGCGGTCTAGGCTACATTTTCAGACTTAAATGAAGTGGGGCTATATTTCGGCCTAGAAGCTCCAAACCGAGCGTTCAATTATTTTTCCTCTGTCCATTTTACCGAAAACCAAGGCTATCACGAGGTACTTTAGAGTCTCCCGGACTGGAAAATATCCTCCAACGTTCTGGAAATCGACCCAAAGTTTGTCAAAATCACGCTGCGCGTAAGGCGGTCTGGGCTACTTCTTTAGTCTTAAAGGAAGTGGGGCTATATTTCGGCCTAGAAGCTGGAAAGAGAGCGTTCAATTATTTTTGTTCGGTCCATTTCACCGAAAACGAAGGGTATCACGAGTTATTTTAGAGTCCGCGAGACTGGAAAATATCCCCCAAGTTGCTGGAAATCGACCCCAAGTTGCGGGTAAGGCGGTCTGCAGTAAGGCGGTCTGCAGTACTTTTTCATTGTAAAATGAAATGGGCCTATATCTCGGCCTGGAAGCTCAAAAGCGAGCGTTCAATTTAGTATCCTCTGTCAATTTCACCGAAAACCAAGGCCATCACGAGTTACTTTAGAGTCTTTGAGACTGGAAAATATCCCCCATGTTCCTGGAAATCGACCCAAAGTTGGTCAAAATCATGCTGCGCGTAAGGCGGTCTAACCTACTTTTTCAGACTTAAATGAAGTGGGGCTATATTTCGGCCTAGAAGCTCGAAACCGAGAGCTTAATTATTTTCCCTCTGTCCATTTCACCGAAAACTAAGGCTATCACGAGTTAGTTTAGAGTCCCCGGGACTTTAAAATATCCGCCAAGTTGCTGGAAATCGACCCAAAGTTGGTCAAAATCACGCTTCGCTTAAGGCGGTCTGGGCTACTTTTTCAGTCTCAAATGAAGTGGGGCTATATTTTTGCCTAGAAGCTGGAAACCAAGCGTTGAATTATTTCTCCTCTGTCCATTTCACCAAAAACCATGGCCATCAAGAGTTAGTTTAGAGTCCTCGGGACTGGAAAATATCCTCCAAGTTCTCGGAAATCGATGCAAAGTTGGTCAAAATCACGCTGCGCGTAAGGCGGTCTGGGCTATTTTTTCAGTCTTAAATGAAATGGGGCTATATTTCGGCCTAGAAGCTCAAAAGCGAGCGTTCAATTATTTTTCCTCTTTCCATTTTACCGAAAACCAAGGCAATCACGAGTTAGTTTAGAGTCTTCGGGACTGGAAAATATACCCCATGTTCCTGGAAATCGATCCAAAGTTGGTCAAAATCACGCGTCGCGTAAGGCGGTCTAGGCTACTTTTTCATTGTCAAATGAAGTGCGGCTATATTTCGGCCTAGAACCTCCAAACCGAGCGTTCAATTATTTTTCCTCTGTCCATTTTACCCAAAAAGCAAGGCTATCACCAGTTACTTTAGAGTCTCCCAGACTAAAAAATATGCCCCAAGTTCCTGGAAATCGACCCAAAGCTGGTCAAAATCACACTGCGCGTAAGGCGGTCTCGGCTACTTCTTTAGTCTTAAAGGAAGTGGGGCTATATTTCGGCCTAGAAGCTCAAAAGCGAGCGTTCAATTATTTTTCCTCGGTCCATTTCACTAAAAACCAAGGCTATCACGAGTTAGTTTAGAGTCCCCTGAACTAGAAAATATCCCGCAAGTTCTCGGAAATCGACCCAAAGTTGGTCAAAATCACGCTGCGCGTAAGGCGGTCTAGGCTACTTTTTCAGACTTAAATGAAGTGGGGCTATATTTCGGCCTAGAAGCTCAAAAGCGAGCGTTCAATTATTTTTCCTCGGTCCATTTCACTGAAAACCAGGGCTCTCACGAGTGAGTTTAGAGTCCCCGGGACTGGAAAATATCCCCCAAGTTCTCGGAAATCGCAACAAAGTTGGTCAAAATCACGCTGCGCGTAAGGCGCTCTGGGCTACTTTTTCAGTCTTAAATGAAGAGGGGTTATTTTGGGGCCCAGAAGCTCGAAAGAGAGCGTTCAATTATTTTTCCTCTGTCCATTTTACCAAAAACCAAGGCCATCACGAGTTAGTTTAGTGTTCCCGGGACTGGAAAATATCCCCCAAGTTGCTGGAAATCGACCCAACAACAACAACAACAACAACAATTTATTGGTATTCCCATATAGATGGTGTTACCTAAATGCGGTCTCGCGTACTTTTTCAGTCTTAAATGACGTTGGGCTATATCTCGGCCTAGAAGCTCCAAGCCGAGCGTTCAATTATTTTTCCTCTGTCCATTTTACCGAAAACCAAGACTATCACGAGTTACTTCAGAGTCCCCGGAACTGGAAAATATCCCCCAAGTTCCCGGAAATCGACTCAAACTTGGTTAATATCACGCTGCGCGTAAGGCGGTCTGGGCTACTTTTTCAGTCTTAAATGAAGTGGGGCTATATTTCGGCCTAGAAGCTCGAAGCCGAGCGTTCAATTATTTTTCCTCTGTCCATTTCACCGAAAGCCAAGGCTATCAAGAGTTAGTATAGAGTCACCGGGACTGGAAAATATCCCCCAAGTTCCTGAAAATCGCCCCAAAGTTGGTCAAAATCACGCTGCGTGTAAGGCTGTGTGGCCTACTTTTTCAGTCTTAACTAAAGTGGGACTATATTTCGGCCTAGAAACTCGAAAGAGAGCGTTCAATTATTTTTTCTCTGTCCATTTCACCGAAAACCAAGACTATCACGTGTTACTTTAGAGTCCCCGGAACGGGAAAATATCCCCCAAGTTCCCGGAAATCGACTCAAAGTTGATAAATTTCACGCTGCGCGTAAGGCGGTCTGGGATACTTTTTAAGTCTTAAATGAAGTGGGGCTATATTTTGGCCTAGAAGCTCGAAGCCGAGCGTTCAATTATTTTTACTCTCTCCATTTTACCGAAAACCAAGCCTATCACGAGTTAGTTTGGAGTCCCCGGGACTGGAAAATATCCCCCAACTTCCTGAAAATCGACTCAAAGTTGGTCAAAATCACGCTGCGTGTAAGGCTGTCTGGGCTACTTTTTCAGTCTTAACTAAAGTTGGACTATATTTCGGCCTAGAAACTCGAAAGAGAGCGTTCAATTATTTTTCCTCGGTCCATTTCACCGAAAACCAAGGCTATCACGAGTTATTTTAGAGTCCCCGGGACTGGAAAATATCCCCCAAGTTGCTGGAAATCGACCCAAAGTTGGTCAAAATCACGCGTCGCGTAAGGCGGTCTAGGCTACATTTTCAGACTTAAATGAAGTGGGTCTATATTTCGGCCTAGAACCTCCAAACCGAGGGTTCAATTATTTTTCCTCTGTCCATTTTACCGAAAACCAAGGATATCACCAGTTAGTTTAGAGTCTCCCGGACTACAAAATATCCCCCAAGGTCTTGGAAATCGACCCAAAGTTGGTCAAAATCACGCTGCGCGTACGGCGGTCTGGGCTACTTCTTCAGTCTTAAAGGAAGTGGGGCTATATTTCGGCCTAGAAGCTCGAAAGAGAGCGTTCAATTATTTTCCTCAGTCCATTTCACCGAAAACCAAGGCTATCACGAGTTAGTTTAGAGTCCCCAGGACTGGAAAATATCCCCCAAGTTCCTGGAAATCGACCCAAAGTTGTCGGCATGGAAGCTCAAAAGCGAGCGTTCAATTATTTTTCCTCGGTCCATTTTACTAAAAACCGAGACTCTCATCAGTTAGTTTAGAGTCCCTGGGACTGGAAAATATCCCCCAAGTTCTCGGAAATCGACCCAAAGTTAGTCAAAATCACGCTGCGCGTAAGGCGCTCTGGGCTACTTTTTTATTGTCAAATGAACTGGGGCTATATTTCGGCCTAGAAGCTCAAAAGTGAGCGTTCAATTAGGTTTCCTCGGTCCATTTCACTGAAAACCAAGGCCACCACGAATTAGTTTAGAGTCCCCGGAACTGGAAAATATCTCCCGAGTTCCTGGAAATCGACCTAAAGTTGGTCAAAATCACGGTGCGCGTAAGGCGGTCTGGGTTACCTTTTCAGTCTTAAATAAAGCTAAGTAGGGCTATATTTCGGCCTAGAAGCTCGAAACCGAGCTTTCAATTACTTTTCCTCTGTCCATTTCACCGACGACCAAGGCTATCACGAGTTACTTTAGAGTCCCCGGGACTGGAAAATATCCCCAAGTTTCTGGAAATCGACCCAAAGTTTGTCAAAATCACGCTGCGCGTAAGGCGGTCTGGGCTACTTCTTCAGTCTTAACGAAAGTGGGGCTATATTTCGGCCTAGAAGCTCCAAACCGAGCGTTCAATTATTTTTCCGCTGTCCATTTGACCGAAAACCAAATCCATCACGAGTTACTTTAGAGTCCCACGGACTGCAAAATATCCCCCAAGTTCCTGGAAATCGATTCAAAGTTGGTCAAAATCACGCTGCGCGTAGGGAGGTCTGGGCTCCTTTTTCAGTCGTAAATAAAGTGGGGCTATCTTTCAGCTTACAAGCTCGAAACCAAGCGTTCAATTATTTCTCCTCTGTCCATTTCACCGAAAACCAAGGCAATCACGAGTTAGTTTAGAGACCCCGGGACTGGAAAATATCCCCCAAGTTGCTGGAAATCGACCCAAAGTTGGTCAAAATCATGCTGCGCGTAAGGCGCTCTGGGCTACTTTTTCAGTCTTAAATGAAGTGGGGCTATATTTCGGCCTAGAAGCTCGAAGCCGAGCGTTCAATTATTTTTCCTTTGTGCATTTCACCGAAAACCAAGGCAATCACGAGTTAGTTTAGAGTACCTGGGATTGGAAAATATCCCCCAACTTCCTGAAAATCGACCCGAAGTTGGTCAAAATCACGCTGCCCGTAAGCACGTCTGGGCTACTTCTTCAGTCTTAAAGGAAGTAGGGCTATATTTCGGCCTAGAAGCTCGAAACCGAGCGTTCAATTATTTTTCCTCTGTCCATTTCACCAAAAACCAAATCCATCACGAATTACTTTAGAGTCTCCCGGACTGCAAAATATGCCCCAAGTTCTTGGAAATCGATCCAAAGTTGGTCAAAATCACGCTGCGCGTAAGGCGGTCTGGGCTACTTTTTCAGTCGTAAATAAAGTGGTGCTATATTTCAGCCTAGAAGTTCGAAACCAAGCGTTCAATAACTTCTCCTCTGTCCATTTCACCGAAAACCAAGGCTATCACGAGTTACTTTAGAGTCCCCGGGACTGGAAAATATCCCCCAAGTTGCTGGAAATCGACCCAAAGTTAGTCAACATCACGCTCTGCGTAAGGCGGTCTGGACTACTGTTTTAGTCTTAAATGAAGTGGGGCTAAATTTCCCCCAAGAAGCTCGAAACCGAGCGTTCAATTATTTTTCCTCTGTCCATTTCACCAAAAACCAAGGCAATCATGAGTTACTTCAGAGTCCCCGGGACTGCAAAATATCCCCAGTGTTCTCGGAAATCGATCCAAAGTTGGTCAAAATCACGCTGCGCGGAAGGCGGTCTGGGCTACTTTTTCAGTCTTAAATCAAATGGGGTTATATTTCGGCCTAGAAGCTCGAAAGCGATCGTTCAATTATTTTTCCTCGGTCCATTTCACTAAAAACCAAGGCCATCACGAGTTAGTTTAGAGTCCCCGGGACTGGAAAATATCCCCCAAGTGTTTGGAAATCGACCCAAACTTGGTCAAAATCACGCTGCGCGTAACGCGGTCTGGCCTACGTTTTCAGTCTGAAATGAAGTGGGGCTATATTTTGGCCTAGAAGCTGGAAACCAAGCGTTCAATTATTTCTCCTCTGTCCATTTCACCAAAAACCGAGGCAATCACGAGTTACTTTAGAGTCCCCTGGACTTGAAAATATCCCCCAACTTCCTGAAAATCGATCCACAGTTGGTCAAAATAACGCTGCGCGTAAGCCCGTCTGGGCTACTTTTTCAGTCTTAAATGAAATGGGGCTATATTTCGACCTAGAAGCTCGAAAGGGAACGTTCAATTATTTTTCCTCTGTCCATTTCACCGAAAACCAAGGCTATCGCGAGTTACTTCAGAGTCCCCGGGACTGCAAATTATCCCTCAAGTTCTCGGAAATCGATCCAAAGTTGGTCAAAATCACGCTGCGCGGAAGGCGGTCTGGGCTACTTTTTCAGTCTTAAATTAAATGGGGCTATATTTCGGTTTAGAAGCTCGAAAGCGATCGTTCAATTATTTTTCCTCTCTCCCTTTTACCGAAAACCAAGGCTATCACCAGTTAGTTTAGAGTCCCCGGGACTGGAAAATATCCTCCAAGTTGCTGGAAATCGACCCAAAGTTGGTCAAAATCACGCTGCGGGTAACGCGGTCTAAGCTACTTTTTCAGTCTTAAAGTAAAGGAAGTGGGCCTATATTTCGGCCTAGAAGCTCCAAAGCGAGCGTTCAATTAATTTTCCTCTCTCTATTTCACCGAAAACCAAGGCTATCTCGAGTTAGTTTAGAGTCCCCGGGACTGGAAAATATCCCCCAAGTTCCCGGAAATCGACCCAAAGTAGGTCAAAATCACACTGCGCGTAAGGCGGTCTGGGCTACTTTTTCATTGTCAAATAAAGTGGGGCTATATTTCGGCCTAGAACCTCCAAACCGAATGTTTAATTATCGTTCCTCGGTCCATTTCCCTGAAAACCAAGACTATCACGAGTTAGTTTAGAGTCCCCGGGAGTGAAAAATATCCCCCAAGTTCTCGGAAATCGACCCAAAGTTGGTGAAAACAACGCTGCGCGTAAGGCGGTCTGGGCTACTTTTTCAGTCTTAAATGGAATGGGGTTATTTTGGGAACCAGAAGCTCGAAAGAGAGCGTTCAATTATTTTTCCTCGGTCCATTTTGCAAAAAACCAAGGCCATCACGAGTTAGTTTAGTGTTCCCAGGACTGGGAAATATCCCCCAAGTTCCTGGAAATCGACCCAAAGTTGGTCAAAATCACGCTGCGCGTAAGGCGGTCTCGCCTACTTTTTCAGTCTTAAATGACGTTGGGCTATATCTCGGCCTAGAAGCTCGAAACCGAGCGTTCAATTATTTTTCCTCTGTCCATTTCACCGAAAACCAAGGCTATCACCAGTTACTTTAGAGTCCCCGGAACTGGAAAATATCCCCCAAGTTCCCGGAAATCGACTCAAAGTTGGTTAATATCACGCTGCGCGTAAGGCGGTCTGGGCTACTTTTTAAGTCTTAAATGAAGTGGGGCTATATTTCGGCCTAGAAGTTCGAAACAGAGCGTTCAATTATCTTTCCTCGGTCCCTTTCACCGAAACCCAAGGCCATCACGAGTTATTTTAGAGTCACCGGGACTGGAAAATATCCCCCAAGTTGCTGGAAATCGACCCAAAGTTGGTCAAAATCATGCTGCGCGTAAGGCGGTCTGGGCTACGTTTTCATTGTCAAATGAAGTGGGGCTATATTTCGGCCTGGAAGGTCAAAAGCGAGCGTTAAGTTATTTTTCCTCGCTCCATTTTAGTAAAAACCAAGGCCATCCCGAGTTACTTTAGAGTCCCCGGGACTGGAAAATATCCTCCAAGTTCTCAGAAATCGACCCAAAGTTGGTCAAAATTACGCTGCGCGGAACGCGGTTTCGGCTACCTCTTTAGTCTTAAACGGAGTGGGGCTATATTTCGGCCTAGAAGCTGGAAAGAGAGCGTTCAATTATTTTTCGTCGGTCCATTTCACCGAAAACGAAGGCTATTCCGAGTTATTTTAGAGTCCCCGGAACTGGAAAATATCCCCTAAGTTGCTGGAAATCGACCCAAAGCTGGTAAAAATCATGCTGCGCGTAAGCCGGTCTGGGCTACTTTTTCATTGTCAAATGAAGTGGGGCTATATTTCGGCCTGGAAGCTCAAAAGCGAGCGTTCAATTATTTTTCCTCGGTCCATTTTCCTAAAAACAAAGGCCCTCACGAGTTAGTTTAGAGTCCCCGGGACTGGAAAATATCCCCCAAGTTCTCGGAAATCGACCCAAAGTTGGTCAAAATCACGCTGCGCGTAAGGCGGTCTGGGCTAGTTCTTCAGTCTCAAAGGAAGTGGGGCTATATTTCGGCCTAGAAGCTGGAAAAACAGCGTTCAATTATTTTTCTTCGGTCCATTTTGCCGAAAACCAAGGCTATTACGAGTTATTTTAGAGTCCCCGGGACTGGAAAATATCCCCCAAGTTCTCGGAAATCGACCCAAAGTTGGTCAAAATCACGCTGCGCGTAAGGCGGTCTGGGCTAGTTCTTCAGTCTCAAAGGAAGTGGGGCTATATTTCGGCCTAGAAGCTGGAAAAACAGCGTTCAATTATTTTTCTTCGGTCCATTTTGCCGAAAACCAAGGCTATTACGAGTTATTTTAGAGTCCCTGGGACTGGAAAATATCCCCCAAGTTCCCGGAAATCGACCCAAAGTTTGTCAAAATCATGCTGCGCGTAACCCGGTCTGGGCTACTTTTTCATGAGTCTGGGTTTTTGTCGAGGGTCGAGGGTCGAGGGTACTATGTCGAGGGTCGAGGGTACCATGTCGAGGGTATTAAAACATGAAATAAGATAAATAAAAAATAAAATAATGGTTAACTCAAATATAAAATAATAATTAATAATAAAATAAAATAATAATTAGATAAAAAATAATAATATGTTTCTAAAAATAGAATAAAAAACAATTGAACACTTTGTGGTGATATCGTTGACGTTAATTATGTTTGATATTATGTTTGATCGAAAGATCTTCGGAAGTCTTCGGGAATCTTCGGAACATTTTAGAAAATGTTCAGAAAGTTTCGTATGCCCTTCGGACGGAC
Source organism: Orbicella faveolata (assembly GCF_042242905.1). Taxonomy (NCBI): domain Eukaryota; kingdom Metazoa; phylum Cnidaria; class Anthozoa; order Scleractinia; family Merulinidae; genus Orbicella; species Orbicella faveolata. Next base: position 10,710,495 of record NW_028301569.1, on the reverse strand, counting down.
AACACTCTGAAAATCTTCTATAGGTGGTCGGAATTCATCGGAAAATCGTCAAAAACTTCGTTCTTGGTATGTTTATAAAACGAACAAAATTATACACGATGCAAGAATTTTTCTCCTCGTGTTCAACTCGATATCTCAAGAGTTCGCTAATCGCACTCGTGAGATATGGAGTTTAGCCTGCGAACAGGCTCCCGAGTGGGGTTACGCGAGCTTAGCAAGCTTAGCTGCGAACGCAAGCACTTGATGACGAGTTCAACACTTGATGACGAGCGCTCCACTACTCCACTACTCCACTACTCCACTACTCCACTACTCCACTGCGTAGCTGGCGATATTTTTGTGTTTTAAAGCGCGTACAAGGTACAAGCTTGACAACCATGCAAATGGGGTCTCAAATTAAACAAAGGCCTTTCACAAGTTACACGTTGTCAAGTGTGAACAACGCGGGGTCAACGCGTGATTTCGTTGTATTTGTTCTGGCCTATTGGCGTAATCCAAATGTCAAGGAACATGTTTGAACTCAAGACCATAAAATGTTGCGACCATATTGGGACACATTTTAATGTTACATTTGATTTACCGACGGAATATGTCGACAAGTCACGCTGCTTGCCAGTAGTGCTTTGACATACATATGCCATATCACAACATGTGATTGGCTGCGGCAAATTGCCAAACAAATATAGGGGAGTGGCGTGTTAGAATACCTAGTCGCGATTTCCGGTGTTGTTGAACAACTCAATTGCTTCAAACAGCATAAGTCGATATCTTCATTCGATTTCCCACGTTGCAAGGACAGTAGTCTCATTCGAAGTTTAGATATTTAGAGAATATGGATTCCCCGTCGAAGACATACTCAGAGGCCGTGAAAGGACAGGCCTCAAATGCATGGTGGAGGAGGTACCAGGAAGAGGACGAGGAGCAGGCAATGTTAATTGCCATGGAAAAATCAAGAGAAATTGTTTATAAGGTAACTGTCGTCCTAGTTGTCTGGCTAAGATGTGCTTTATTTCAGGGCAAATCCCGAGAAGGATAATCTGTTTTGTTAAGGATGGCTTATGCAGTGTGCAAAATACAATATAATACTGTTCTTAAATTGTGGTCCTTGTGTTTGTAGGTGGATAGTTCAAGTGATGATGGAGCTTCGGATTCAAAAGCAGGATTTAGCGGCATGTCTAAAAAGGAGGACAAGCGTGTTAGGGTGAGTCCGTTTTGACTGCGTTTTATTTTCGATTTTATTTGTTGGAATCTTTAATTTAATATCACCATCTCAAGTTCCATTTTGCGAAGTTATATACTTAGAACATTTTCAAACGTTTTGGTGTTAAAAAAACACAGGGCCACGAAGAAGAAGTGAAGATCGAGCGCAAAGCGACAGGGGAAAGAAACTCCTGCAATGTCACGGTTTTGTCACGCATCTGATTGCTTGCGAAACAATGAACATTTCAGAAATAGTTTTACGCGACTCCCTTTTATGGGCCTTGCAGTATAAGAAATAAACTTTTCCTTGTAATCGCAAACACCAATTCTCGCGAAATTCGTCTTCCAAATTTTCTCATTAATTTCGGGCAAAAATTAGTAAGAATAGGGTATCATACCGCCATCTTATCTATGCGTGATAGTAGTCTGTTTTACGTCTGGCTGTCAAAAATGCCCAGTCAGATAGTTGCTGATTTTCGTGAGAACCCTTCACCGTGCAAACCAGCCATCTACTTTTTTTATGGCGGACAAGTTGTTTTCTAAGTTAGAGGACGTTTATTTCTAAAATAGACTGTGATCTGACTCTCTTTTTCGGAATAAAATCCTTGTGGTGAAATGCGAAAAATGCGACGTCAGCGTTTCCGGCGTCATTTTGCAACCAACCGCTTGCCTCTAAAATAACTCAAACAGCTTTATGAATCAAACAAAAGTTAACAACAAACTGGGCGGCAGGACTGAATTACTATCGTCTCGCCTGAAAGGCCATTCGCCCGGACTAAGAGTCGATTCGCCCAGACAACAGTTCGATTTGTCCGAACTAGAAGTCGTTTCGCTTGTACTAAAGGTATCTTGCAGTTGCAGAGGAACAAAACCCCGGTATAGTCCGTCTGCGAATCAGCGCACAAAAGCTTGTTCCGGCCCCCCGCGTGTTACCAGGGATTTCTATAATAACCTCTGATTTGCTTTTGAATAGAGCCGTTCTGGAAACGAAGTTGGAAGGGAACGCCTGGGTACTAGACCGCCCGTTTTCCTTACCGCTCTCCGGGTAGTCCTCTCCAGCTTAAACTCCAATTCACTGTACCTTAAGCTACACAGACCCTACTTCGCTGAGGTGGACGGCAAATAGCAAAAGGAACAGAACAAAATGAAAAAAAAAATGTAGTTTACAAATATTTTGGCAATAATTAATTTTACAACATTTTGCTTTTAATTTCTAGGTACCACTCAAGATCGAAAAAGTTGACCTGACAATCGCGCCAGTCAAGTCCAAAAGCTCAGAAAGGTAAATTAACACTTGTTCATCGTTGTTTCCGTTTCTGATATTGACTAGGAAAGCACTTGCCGTGAAAACTAATAAGAAAGCATGAGTGTGTAAGCTAAGTAACGATTAAAACTACAAATTCGACTATGGAAAACAAAGGGGAAAACGAGTAGAAACTTGACTTACGTCTGATGTTAACTCCAAAACATAACTCTTGTGTTAACTCCTTAACTCCTGCTTAAATCCATTACTCTAGAAGGGACGACTTTAAAATACAAGTAAAAAGGGAGTTCCCTAGATAAAACGACCTGATAAATAAATTCACTTCCTTTACATCAAAATGAAATGTCCAGTGGATTTACATGTATACTCAAAAGGGAATTTCATAAACCAATTATTCCATTCGCCCTTGTTGGATACGACTGGTTATAGTCAACGACGCGCGAAGCACTCGAGGAAAGCTGACGAAAAACAATAAAACATGATTTTTCTATGTTTTATACTCTGATTAAACATAGGTTTTTTCAGAGCGCGCGTAGACTCCTATCTATATTATAATCTGTTAATAATATACATGAAAAAATTACTCGAGTCTGATTGGCCGAGAGCAGTGCAGTTCAGTAGTAACACTACTGAAAAACGTGTAACACTTCATCGAGGTCGTGTGATTTTTTAAGCTAAACGCTGACCAAGTTACTTTTTACCATTGTATCGCGGGCTCAAAATCTTTCATATTTATATTATTAATAAGTAATGTTGTTTTTGAATGATGTCTAACCATTCGTGTTTTTCTGTATAAAGGTCATGGGACAAGATGAATAATAAAGGTGACTTATCCGATTTTGACCCTGATGAGCAGGAACTCATGAAATCAGTGTTTCAACCGAAACAGGGAAAAAAACCTAAACGGTAAGAATATGTAGAACTGTTGGTCTTTTTAAAGGGACGGTGTCACGGCAAATATATCGTATTTATCCGATTAAGCGCCCAACCTTGAATAACCTTGAAGGAAAAGTTATGAGCGTCCAGCCTCGAATAAGCGCCCACCCCACCCCTCTAGAAAAACTGAAGTGCACGACTCACTCTCAAAGTCCAAAAATTTAATAAGCAGTAGTCTTGTATTTTTGGCCCAGAATCAGCAAATTGAAATGTTAAACAATGTTTAACATTTTCCACTAAGGCATAATATTGAATTAAGTGGTTTGCTTTTCCTTAGGAATTTAAGCGGGGCTGCAAGAACGGCTCTAAGTGATCGAGATGATAGCGAGGAGAGTTCCAAAGACGATTCTGACAGTGACAATGAAAGATTGGCTGACGAGTGCCGGTTGAAGCAACGGAAAATAAGCGTTGAAGTATGGGACGGTGTGGACAAGGAAGTGGTGGAACGTTTACCGGACGACATCGACGGGGACAAAGTTTACGAAATAAAGGGCCAACTGGATAAAAAGAAACTAGTTGCTGCATTGAAGGATGGGAGAAAGTGGAAGAAAAATTGCCCCACTACTTGGAGAGGACATGCTCGTGTAAGGTACGCGGACTGTAAAGGATCATTCAAGTGCACTAGAAACGATTGCCCTTTTAGAGTGCAATACGGTGTGATTAACACCACGCAGTTTGAGAAAAAGAAGACCGGCGAAGAATTTCATTGTAAGGGTTGTGGTTTGATGGCTGAGTTTGTTCCCTGCTCTGCTCGTAGATATATAAGTTATGGAAAGAAGTCAGCCAAAGTCTATCACTGTGGACAGCACACCTGTCCAGTGATAAAGGCACCGGTCAAAAACACAGATCAAGTGCATCAGATTCTAAAGGACAATCCTAACATTAAACCCGCAGAATTACAGTCTGCGTGTATATTATCGACAATCCGCCAGCAGTGCGACTGGCGCGACGTAGAGAAGCAAGCCGAAGCAACATTGGATAAACAATGGATTTCCAACGAAAAGAAAAAATTGAAGAAAGACATTGAGCCAGTCGGGCACAACTTCGAGGCAGTGGTTACGTTTAAGCAATATTGTGATGAAAAGGACGAATTTTATGTTTACAAAGTTAATGACAAGCGCGGAAACCCAGACAAGCCGTCCTTCGTGTTTAAATCAAGTCGAGAGAAAGCTAAGATAGCGTTGAACATGAACAGAAATGGCAGTCATTATCTCAATAGCCAATTTTGTTATTTTGACGGGAAGTACAAACGTTGTCGTGGCTTTGTCACCTTAACTGCCAGCGTCTACCATTCGCTCCTGCGAAAACAAATAATTCTGGGAACAATGGAAGCGGAATCGGAAAATTCTCAAAATGTCGCACTCTTTTGGGAATTGTTTAACGAAATCTTAAAGAAAGTTTCTGGCAGTGAGAATGAAACTTTCAATCCCATTGGCTGGTGTACAGACTTGGCAGGGGCAAACTTAGCCGGACTGTGTGCTGTATTCGGTGAAAGTACAAAATCACGAATCAAAACCTGCGAATTTCATTTCAAAGACCACCGAAACAAAAAGGCGAATAGACTCGACAGTCAAAGCGGGGAGGAATTTAAAAGCCTTTGCAACGAACTTCTTGAAAGTGTATCAGAAAAGCATTACGACACTGTTAAGAAACGTCTCGATTCGTTTATCGCGGCAAAGGAGGAGCGATCGTTCTTGCAAAGTTGGTTATCATGGTGGCATGACAGAAGAGGTTTCATTTTCCGTGCCTTTGCGCCGAAAAATGGACCAAGAATGAACCAAGCAGAGGTCATCCATGCCGGTTGGGGACATCGGGATAACCCAAACATGTCGCTTCTTGAGGTCTGCCAAGCAGACGTTAGAGACTCCTTATTGTTAGACGCGGAATTAAGAGGTTATGCTGCGGGAACAGCTCCAGGTGGGGATGGGCCATCTTTCTTACAAAGTAAGAAACGAGAATATGCGCGTGAGCTGAACAAAGCTAGAAAGATGGGGGAGGAATTGTTACAAAGCGATGCCGAAGGTCTGACAATCGATCCGGCAGCGTCTTTTCGCCCGACAGAAAGGAAAAAACGCACACAGGAGGCCACCCGAAAAGATAAGGTTAACAGACCAAAACAAACTGCCGCCACTGGGACGTTTGCTGTGACAGACAAGCGAGACCGTCCATCTCACACCACTGCGTCTAGTAGCTCTCATGTGCCTGCACCTGACCTTCTGTCTTCAAATTATAGCTTAGTACCAGCCTCTCAGCCTTTTCCGTTGTTTCCTTTGCCGAGCTGTACTGGTGCTCCCTCGCTGTACCAGCCCCCGTCGCAGCACCAACCTCTGTCGCAGCAATCTCCGTCGCAGCACCAACCTCCCTCGCTGCACCAGTCCCCGTCGCTGTACCAACCTCCGTCGCTGTACCAACCTCCGTCGCTGTACCAATCTCCGTCGCTGTACCAACCTCCGTCGCTGTATCAACCTCCGTCGCAGCACCAACCTCCGTCACTGTACCAGCCTCGGTCGCTGTACCAACCTTCGTCGTCGGGAATGGCAGGTACTCCCTATCATGCAACACCCCACGAGCAGTGGCATTCCGGCTTGTCGCCGTATCATTATGAGATTTGTTTATTGCCTACCAAAGTACAAAAGTGCTATGGATGCGGTAGTGACTTTGTGGACAAGTATAGAAAGCCACCATTTAACCTTGTCGTTAAACACGTGGATAGAAGGGTAATTCGAAGAAACGAAGTTACGGGACAACTCGTATTTAGCCATGATTATTCTAACACTTATTATCACCCGTCGTGTGCACATCTAAGACGCAAAAATCCGGTATTTACCGGCCTTGTCTTCATTTCCAACGAGCTTTTTGCTGCATTGGAACCTGGCCAGCGTGCTGTCCTTGAAGCATGTGATCTAAATGTTGTTTCGAAGTAAACATAGATAATGATGGTGAACTAAATCATATCACATTTTTTCGACTATTTTGTTCTTGTTTGCACCTGAGACGTGGAATTTTTCGTGTAAGCAGCTAGTTCAATAAAAGAAACTAGATGCCGAGATTTCTTGATGTGGGTTTTGTCTGTGATCGTGTCCGTGATCGTATTCGAAGTCTTATTGAAAAAATTATCCCGCAAAATGGAAATGCTTTGGTTGCGCTTTTCTTTGAAATTACACTGACACGTGACACGTAATGCAAGCAGGACCTTCTTGTTTTGTTATCTTGGAGCTCGAGGCTCCCATACAGTCGGAATTAATCAACCGCTTAACTATGCTGTAGAATACTTTTCTTTAATATCCTTTTGTTTTGTTGGGAGGGAGGGGGGGGGGGGGGGCGGAGGGGGACGGGAGAGACACAGTTTACTAATTATCCGAAGATTGTACGAATGTTTCCGAACACTCTCCGAATTCTGAGAAAATTTCCGAAAACGTTCGAAAATATCCGAAGATTGCCGAGGAAGATCCGTGGGATATCATTTGCTACCACTCGCTATTTGAGCTATTTGTTTAACACGAGGAGAAAAATTCATGCATCATGTATAATATTGTTTGCATAGGTAATCATACCGTATAGTTATTTGCACGAGTGAGTTTTTCAAAAAGCTGAAAATTGCGCGAGCCGCTTTGAAAAAAAAACTCCCAAGTGCAAATTAATTTCTAATTGAACTCGAAACATGAAAAAAATTTCCGCGATACAACGGTAAAAAGTAACTTGGTCAGCGGTCAGCTTCAAAAGAAAACACGAACTCGATTTTCCGATGAATTCTGACCGCCTATAGAAGTTTTTCAGAGTGTTGTCCGAAGGGCATACGAAACTTTCTGAACATTTTCTAAAATGTTCCGGAGATTCCCGAAGATTTCCGAATTAATTATTATTTTTAATTATTATTTTATTTTATTTCTTTTATTTTTTATTTATCTTATTTCATGTTTTAATACCCTCGACATGGTACCCTCGACATGGTACCCTCGACCCTCGACCCTCGACATAGTACCCTCGACCCTCGACCCTCGACAAAAACCCAGACTCCTTTTTCATTGTCAAATGAAGTGGGGCTATATTTCGGCGTGGAAGCTCAAAAGCCAGCGTTCCATTAATTATCCTGGTTGAATTTCACCGAAAACCAAGGACATTGCGAGTTATTTTAGAGTCTTCGAGACCTGAAAATATCCCCCATGTTCCTGGAAATCGACCCAAAGTTGGTCAAAATCACGCGTCGCGTAAGGCGGTCTAGGCTACTTTTTCAGACTTAAATAAAGTGGGGCTATATTTCGGCCTACCAGCTCCAAACCGAGCGTTTAATTATTTTTCCTCTGTCCATTTCACCGAAAACCAACGCTATCACGAGTTAGTTTAGAGTTCCCGGGACTGGAAAATATCCCCCAAGTTCCTGGAAATCGATCCAAAGTTGGTGAAAATCACGCTGCACGTAAGGCGGTCTGGGCTACTTTTTCAGTCTTAAATCAAATGGGGCTATATTTCGGCCAAGAAGCTCGAAACCGAGCGTTCGATTATTTTCCTCTGTCCATTTCACCAAAAACTAAGGCAATCATGAGTTACTTCAGAGTCCCCGGGACTGCAAAATATCCCCCAAGTTCTCGGAAATCGATCCAAAGTTGGTCAAAATCACGCTGCGGGTAAGGCGGTCTGGGCTACTTTTTCAGTCTTAAATTAAATGGAGTTATATTTCGGCCTAGAAGCTCGAAAGCGATCGTTCAATTATTTTTCCTCTGTTCATTTCACCGAAAACCAAGGCTATCACGAGTTAGTTTAGAGTCCCCGGGACTGGAAAATATCCCCCAAGTTCTCGGAAATCGATGCAAAGTTGGTCAAAATCACGCTGCGCGTAAGCAGGTCTGGGCTACTTTTTCACTCGTAAATAAAGTGGGGCTATATTTCAGCCTAGAAGCTCGAGACCAAGCGTTCTATAACTTCTCTTCCGTCCATTTCACGGAAGACCAAGGCTATCATGAGTTACTTTAGAGTCCCCGGGACTGGAAAATATTCCCCAAGTTCTCGGAAATCGACCCAAAGTTTGTCAACATCACGCTGCGCGTAAGGCGGTCTGGGCTACTTTTTTAGTCTTAAATGAAGTGGGGGTATATTTCGGCCAAGAAGCTCGAAACCGAGCGTTCGATTATTTTCCTCTGTCCATTTCACCAAAAACCAAGGCAATCATGAGTTACTTCAGAGTCCCCGGGACTGCAAAATATCCCCCAAGTTCTCGGAAATCGATCCAAAGTTGGTCAAAATCACGCTGCGGGTAAGGCGGTCTGGGCTACTTTTTCAGTCTTAAATCAAATGGGGTTATATTTCGGCCTAGAAGCTCGAAAGCGATCGTTCAATTATTTTTCCTCTGTTCATTTCACCGAAAACCAAGGCTATCACGAGTTAGTTTAGAGTCCCCGGGACTGGAAAATATCCCCCAAGTTCTCGGAAATCGATGCAAAGTTGGTCAAAATCACGCTGCGCGTAAGGCGGTCTGGGCTACTTTTTCAGTCTTAAATCAAATGGGGTTATATTTCGTTCTAGAAGCTCGAAAGCGATCGTTCAATTATTTTTCTTCTGTTCATTTCACCGAAAACCAAGGCTATCACGAGTTATTTTAGAGTCCCCGGGACTGGAAAATATCCCCGAAGTTGCTCGAAATCGACCCAAACTTGGTCAAAATCACGCTGCGCGTAAGCCGGTCTGCAATACTTTTTTAGTCTTAAATGAAGTGGGGCTAAATTTCGGCCAAGAAGCTTGAAACCGAGCGTTCAATTATTTTCGTCTGTGAGTTTCACCGAAACCCAGGCTATCACGAGTTACTTTAGAGTCCCCCGGACTGGAAAATATCCCCCAAGGTTCTGGAAATCGACCCAAAGTTGGTCAAAATCACGCTGCGCGTAAGGCGGTCTGGGCTACTTTTTCATTGTTAAATAAAGTGGCACTATATTTCGGCCTAGAAGCTCAAAACCGAGCGTTTAATTCTCTTTCCTCGGTCCATTTCACTGAAACCCAAGGCTATCACGAGTTAGTTTAGAGTCCCCAGGACTGGAAAACTTTCCCAAATTCTCCGAAATCGACTCAAAGTTGGTTAATATCACGCTGCGCGTAAGGCGGTCTGGGCAACTTTTTAAGTCTTAAATGAAGTGGGGCTATATTTTGGCCTAGAAGCTCGAAACCGAGCGTTCAAGTATTTTTCCTCTATCCATTTGGCCGAAAACCAAGGCTATCACGAGTTAGTTTAGAGTCCCCGGGACTGGAAAATATCCCCCAAGTTCTCGGAAATCGACCCAAGGTTGGTCAAAATCACGCTGCGCGTAAGGCGGTCTGGGCTTCTTTTTCAGTCTTAAATCAAATGCGGCTATATTTCGGCCTAAAAGCTCGAGAGCGATCGTTCAATTATTTTTCCTCTGTTCATTTCACCGAAAACCAAGGCTATCACGAGTTAGTTTAGAGTCCCCGGGACTGGAAAATATCCCCGAAGTTGCTGGAAATCGACCCAAAGTTTGTCAAAATAACGCTGCGCGTAAGGCGGTCTGGACTACTTTTTTAGTCTTAAATGAAGTGGGGCTAAATTTCGGCCAAGAAGCTCGAAGCCGAGCGTTCAATTATTTTTCCTCTGTCAATTTCACCGAAAACCAAGGCAATCACGAGTTACTTCAGAGTCCCCGGGACTGCAAAATATCCCCCAAGTTCTCGGAAATCGACCCAAAGTTAATCAAAATCACGCTGCCCGTAAGGCGGTCTCGGCTATTTTTTCAGTCTTAAATCAAATGGGGCTATATTTCGGCCTAGAAGCTCAAAAGCGAGCGTTCCATTATTCTTCCTCTTTCCATTTTACCGAAAACCAAGGCAGTCACCAGTTAGTTTAGAGTCTTCGGGACTGGAATATATCCGCCATGTTCCTGGAAATCGACCCAAAGCTGGTCAAAATCACACATCGCGTAAGGCGGGCTAGGCTACTTTTTTATTGTCAAATGAAGTGGGGCTATATTTCGGCCTAGAAGTTCGAAAGAGAGCGTTCAATTATTTTTCCTCTGTCCATTTTACCGAAAACCAAGGCTATCACGAGTTAGTTTAGAGTCTCCCGGACTGGAAAATATCCCCCATGTTCCTGGAAATCGACCCAAAGTTGGTCAAAATCACGCTGCGCGTAAGGCAGTCTTGCGTACTTTTTCAGTCTTAAATGACGTTGGGCTCTATCTCGGCCTAGAAGCTCGAAACCGAGCGTTCAATTATTTTTCCTCTGTCCATTTTACCGAAACCCAAGGCCATCATGAGTTACTTCAGAGTCCCCGAACCTGGAAAATATCCCCCAAGTTCCCGGAAATCGACTCAAACTTGGTTAATATCACGCTGCGCGTAAGGCGGTCTGGGCTACTTTTTAAGTCTTAACTGAAATGGGGTTATATTTCGGCCTAGAAGCTCGAAGCCGAGCGTTCAATTATTTTTCCTCTGTCCATTTGGCCGAAAACCAAGGCTATCACGAGTTAGCTTAGAGTCCCCGGGACTGGAAAATATCCCCGAACTTCCTGAAAATCGACCCAAAGTTGGTCAAAATCACGCGTCGCCTAAGGCGGTCTAGCCTACTTTTTCAAACTTAAATGAGGTGGGGTTATATTTTGGCCTAGAAGCTCGAAAGAGAGCGTTCAATTATTTTTCCTCTGTCTATTTCACCGAAAACCAAGGCTATCACGAGTTAGTTTAGAGTCCCCGGGACGGGAAAATATCCCCCAAGTTTCTGGAAACCGACCCAAAGGTTGTCAAAATCTCGCTGCGCGTAAGGCGGTCTGGGCTACTTTTTTATTGTCAAATAAAGTGGGGCTATATTTCGGCCTAGAAGCTCAAAAGCGAGCGTTCAATTAGTTTTCCTCGGTCCATTTCACTGAAAACCAAGCTATCACGAGTTAGTTTAGAGTCCCCGGGACTGGAAAATATCCCCCGAGTTCTCGGAAATCGACTTAAGGTTGGTCAAAATCACGCTGCGCGTAAGGCGGTCTGGGTTACCTTTTCAGTCTTAAATAAAGCTAAGTCGGGCTATATTACGGCCTAGAAGCTCGAAACCGAGCTTTCAATTACTTTTCCTCTGTCCATTTCACCGAAGACCAAGGCTTTTACGAGCTACTTTAGAGTCCCCGGGACTGGAAAATATCCCCAAGTTCCTGGAAATCAACCCAAAGTTGGTCAAAATCACGCTGCGCGTAAGGCGGTCTGGGCTACTTTTTCAGTCTTAAATGAAGTGGGGCTATATTTCGGCCTAGAAGCTCGAAGCCGAGCGTTCAATTATTTTTCCTTTGTGCATTTCACCGAAAACCAAGGCAATCACGAGTTAGTTTGGAGTACCCGGCATTGGAAAATATCCCCCAACTTCCTGAAAATCACCCCGAAGTTGGTCAAAATCACGCTGCCCGGAAGCACGTCTGGGCTACTTCTTCAGTCTTAAGGGAAGTGCGGCTATATTTCGCCCTAGAAGCTCGAAACCGAGCGTTCAATTATTTTTCCTCTGTTCATTTCACCGAAAACCAAATCCATCACGAGTTACTTTAGGATCTCCCGGACTGCAAAATATCCCCCAAGTTCCTGGAAATCGATCTAAAGTTGGTCAAAATCACGCTGCGCGTAAGCAGGTCTGGGCTACTTTTTCAGTCGTAAATAAAGTGGGGCTATATTTCAGCCTAGAAGCTGGAAACCAAGCGTTCAATAACTTCTCCTCTGTCCATTTCACCGAAAACCAAGGCTATCACGAGTTACTTTAGAGTCCCCGGGACTGGAAAATATGCCCCAAGTTCTCGGAAATCGACCCAAAGTTTGTCAACATCACGCTGCGCGTAAGGCGGTCTAGGCTACTTTTTCAGTCTTAAATCAAGTGGGGCTATATTTCGCCCTAGAAGCTCGAAAGCGATCGTTCAATTAATTATCCTCGGTCCATTTCACTAAAAACCATGGCCATCACGAGTTACTTTAGAGTCCCCGGGACTGGAAAATATCCCCCAAGTTCGCGGAAATCGAATTAAAGTTGGTCAAAATCACACTGCGCGTAAGGCGGTCTCGGCTACTTTTTCAGTCCTAAATGAAGTGGGGCTATATTTTGGCCAAAAAGGTCGAAACCAAGCGTTCAATTATTTTTCCTCTTTCCATTTCACCGAAAACCAAGGCTATCACGAGTTACTTTAGAGTCTTCGGGACTGGAAAATATCCCCCATGTTCCTGGCAATCGATCCAAAGTTGGTCAAAATCACGCGTCGCGTAAGGCGGTCTAGGCTGCTTTTTCAGACTTAAATGAAGTGGGGCTATATTTCTGCCTAGAAGCTCTAAACCGAGCGTTAAATTATTTTTCCTTCTTCCATTTTACCGAAAACCAAGGCTATCACAAGTTAGTTTAGAGTCCCCCGGACTGGAAAATATCCCCCAAGTTGCTGGAAATCGACCCAAAGTTGGTGAAAATTACGCTGCGGGTAAGGCGGTCTGGGCTACTTCTTCAGTCTTTAAGCAAGTGGGGCTATATTTCGGCTTAGAAGATGAAAAGAGAGCGTTCAATTATTTTTCCTCTTTCCATTTTACCGAAAACCAAGGCAATCACGAGTTAGTTTAGAGTCTTCGGGACTGGAAAATATCCGCCATGTTCCTGGAAATCGACCCAAAGTTGGTCAAAATCACGTGTCGCGTAAGGCGGTGTAGGCTACTTTTTCATTGTCAAATGAAGTGGGGCTATATTTCGGCCTAGAACCTCAAAACCGACCGTTCAATTATTTTTGCTCTGTCAATTTTACCGAAAACCAAGGCCATCACCAGTTAGTTCAGAATCCCCCGGACTGGGAAATATCCCCCAAGTTGCTGGAAATCGACCCAAAGTTTGTCAAAATCACGCTGCGCGTAAGGCGGTCTCGGCTCTTTCTTCAGTCTTAAAGGAAGTGGGGCTATATTTCGGCCTAGAAGCTCAAAAACGAGCGTTCAATTATTTTTCCTCGGTCAATTTCACTAAAAACCAAGGCCATCAACAGTTAGTTTATAGTCACCGGGACTCGAAAATGTCGCCCCAAGTTCTCGGAAATCGACCCAAAGTTTGTCAAAATCACGCTGCGCGTAAGGCGGTCTGGCCTACTTTTTCATCGTCAAATGATGTGGGGCTATATTTCGGCCCAGAACCTCAAAACAGAGCGTTCAATTATTTTTCCTCGGTCCATTTTACTGAGAACCAAGGCTATCACGAGTTAGTTTAGAGTCCCCGGGACTGCAAAATATCCCCCAAGTTCTCGGAAATCGACCCAAAGTTGGTCAAAATCACGCTGCGCGTAAGGCGGTCTGGGCTACTTTTTCAGTCTTAACTGAAATGGGGTTATTTTGGGTCCAAGAAGCTCGAAAGAGAGCGTTTAATTATTTTTCATCGGTCCATTTTACCCAAAACCAAGGCCATCACGATTTAGTTTAGTGTTCCCGGAACTGGAAAATATCCCCCAAGTTCCTGGAAATCGATCCAAAGTTGGTGAAATTCACACTGCGCGTAAGGCGGTCTCGCCTACTTTTTCAGTCTTAAATGACGTTGGGCTATATCTCGGCCTAGAAGCTCCAAACAGAGCGTTCAATTATTTTTCCTCGGTCCATTTCACCGAAAACCAAGGCTATCACGAGTTACTTTAGAGTCCCCGGGACTGGAAAATATCCCCCAAGTTGCTGGAAATCGACCCAAAGTTCGTCAAAATCACGCTGCGCGTAAGGCGGTCTGGGCTACTTTTTTATTGTCAAATGAAGTGGGGCTATATTTCGGCCTAGAAGGTCAAAAGCGAGCGTTCAATTAGTTCTCCTCGGTCCATTTCACTGAAAACCAAGGCCATCAGGAGTTAGTTTAGAGTCCCCGGGACTTTAAAATATCCCCCAAGTTCCCGGAAATCGACCCAAAGTTGGTCAAAATCACGCTTCGCGTAAGGCGGTCGGGGCTACTTTTTCAGTCTTAAATGAAGTGGGGTTATTTTGGGGCCTAGAAGCTCGAAAGCGAGCGTTCAATTATTTTTCCTCTGTCCATTTCACCCAAAACCAAGGCTATCAGGAGTTAGTTTAGAGTCTTCGGGACTGGAAAATATCCCCCATGTTCCTGGAAATCGACCCAAGGTTGGTCAAAATCACGCTGCGCGTAAGGCGGTCTGGGCTACTTTTTTATTGTCAAATGAAGTGGGGCTATATTTTGGCCTAGAAGGTCAAAAGCGAGCGTTCAATTAGTTCTCCTCGGTCCATTTCACTGAAAACCAAGGCCATCAGGAGTTAGTTTAGAGTCCCCGGGACTTTAAAATATCCCCCAAGTTCCCGGAAATCGACCCAAAGTTGGTCAAAATCACGCTTCGCGTAAGGCGGTCTGGGCTACTTTTTCAGTCTTAAATGAAGTGGGGTTATTTTGGGGCCTAGAAGCTCGAAAGCGAGCGTTCAATTATTTTTCCTCTGTCCATTTCACCCAAAACCAAGGCTATCAGGAGTTAGTTTAGAGTCTTCGGGACTGGAAAATATCCCCCATGTTCCTGGAAATCGACCCAAGGTTGGTCAAAATCACGCTGCGCGTAAGGCGGTCTGGGCTACTTTTTTATTGTCAAATGAAGTGGGGCTATATTTCGGCCTAGAAGGTCAAAAGCGAGCGTTCAATTAGTTCTCCTCGGTCCATTTCACTGAAAACCAAGGCCATCAGGAGTTAGTTTAGAGTCCCCGGGACTTTAAAATATCCCCCAAGTTCCCGGAAATCGACCCAAAGTTGGTCAAAATCACGCTTCGCGTAAGGCGGTCTGGGCTACTTTTTCAGTCTTAAATGAAATGGGGTTATTTTGGGGCCTAGAAGCTCGAAAGCGAGCGTTCAATTATTTTTCCTCTGTCCATTTCACCCAAAACCAAGGCCATCCCGAGTTAGTTTAGAGTCTTCGGGACTGGAAAATATCCCCCATGTTCCTGGAAATCGACCCAAAGTTGGTCAAAATCAGGCTGCGCGTAAGGCGGTCTAGTCTACATTTCCAGACTTAAATGAAGTGGGGCTATATTTCGGCATAGAAGCTCGAAGCCGAGCGTTCAATTATTTTTCCTCTGTCCATTTGGCCGAAAATCAAGGCTATCACGAGTTACTTTAGACTCCCCGGGACTGGAAAATATCCGCCAAGTTGCTGCAAGTCGACCCAAAGGTTGTCAAAATCACGCTGGGTGTAAGGCGGTCTTGGCTACTTTTTCAGTCTTAACTAGAATTGGACTATATTTCGGTCTAGCAGCTCCAAACCGAGCGTTCAATTATTTTTCCTCTGTCCATTTTACCGAAAACCAAGGCCATCATGAGTTACTTCAGAGTCCCCGAACCTGGAAAATATCCCCCAAGTTCCCGGAAATCGACTCAAACTTGGTTAATATCACGCTGCGCGTAAGGCGGTCTGGGCTACTTTTTAAGTCTTAAATGAAATGGGGTTATATTTCGGCCTAGAAGCTCGAAGCCGAGCGTTCAATTATTTTTCCTCTGTCCATTTGGCCGAAAACCAAGGCTATCACGAGTTACTTTAGACTCCCCGGGACTGGAAAATATCCGCCAAGTTGCTGCAAGTCGACCCAAAGGTTGTCAAAATCACGCTGGGTGTAAGGCGGTCTGGTATACCTTTTCAGTCTTAACTAGAATTGGACTATATTTCGGTCTAGCAGCTCCAAACCGAGCGTTCAATTATTTTTCCTCTGTCCATTTCAACGAAAACCAAGCCTATCACGAGTTAGTTTAGAGTCTTCGGGACTGGAAAATATCCCCCATGTTCCTGGAAATCGACCCAAAGTTGGTCAAAATCACGCATCGCGTAAGGCGGTCTAGGCTACATTTTCAGACTTCAATGAATTAGGGCTATATTTCGGCCTAGAACCTCCAAACCGAGCGTTCAATTATTTTTCCTCTGGGCATTTTACCGAAAACCAAGGCTATCACGAGTTAGTTTAGAGTCCCCCGGACTGGAAAATATTCCCCAAGTTGCAGGAAATCGACCCAAAGTTGGTCAAAATAACGTGTCGCGTAAGGCGGTCTGGGCTACTTCTTCAGTCTTAAAGGAAATGGCGCTATATTTCGGTCTAGAAGCTCAAAAGCGAGCGTTCAATTATTTTTCTTCGGTCCATTTCACTAAAAACCAAAGCCATCAAGAGTTAGTTTAGAGTCCCCGGGACTGGAAAATGTCCCACAAGATCTCGGAAATGGACCCAAAGGTTGTCAAAATCACGCTGCGCGTAGGGCGGTCTGGGCTACTTTTTCATTGTCAAATGAAGTGGGGCTATATTGCGGCCTAGAAGCAAAACAGCGAGCGTTCAATTATTTTTCCTCGGTCCATTTCACTGAAAACCAAGGCGATCACGAGTTAGTTGAAAGTCCCCGGGACTGGAAAATATCCCCCAAGTTGCTGGAAATCGATCCAAAGTTGGTCAAAATCACGCTGCGCGTAAGGCGGTCTCGCCTGCTTTTTCAGTCTTAAATGACGTTGGCCTATATCTCGGCCTAGAAGCTCGAAACCGAGCGTTCAATTATTTTTCCTCTGTCTATTTCACCGAAAACCAAGGCTATCTCGAGTTAGTTTAGAGTCCCCGGGACTGGAAAATATCCCCCAAGTTCCCGAAAATCGACTCAAACTTGGTTAATATCACGCTGCGCGTAAGGCGGTCTGGGCTACTTTTTAAGTCTTAAATGAAGTGGGGCTATATTTCGGCCTAGAAGCAAAACAGTGAGCGTTCAATTATTTTTCCTCGGTCCATTTCACTGAAAACCAGGGCTATCACGAGTTAGTTTAGAGTCCCCGGGACTGGAAAATGTCCCACAAGTTCTCGGAAATCGACCCAAAGTTTGTCAAAATCACGCTGCGCGTAAGGCGGTCTGGGCTACTTTTTCAGTCTTAAATGAAATGGGGTTATTTTGGGGCCAAGAAGCTCGAAAGAGAACGTTCAATTATTTTTCCTCGGTCCATTTTACCAAAAACCAAGGCCATCCCGAGTTAGTTTAGTGTTCCCGGGACTGGGAAATATCCCCCAAGTTACTGGAAATCGACCCAAAGTTGGTGAAAATCATGCTGCGCGTAAGGCGCTCTGGGCTACTTTTTCAGTCTTAAATCAAGTGGGGTTATATTTCGTCCTAGAAGCTCGAAAGCGATCGTTCAATTATTTTTCCTCTGTTCATTTCACCGAAAAGCAAGGTTATCACGAGTTAGTTTAGAGTCCCCGGGACTGGAAAATATCCCCCAAGTGTTTGGAAATCGACCCAAACTTGGTCAAAATGACGCTGCACATAAGGCGGTCTCAAATGAAGTGGGGCTATGTTTTGGCCTAGAAGCTGAAATCCAAGCGTTTAATTATTTCTCCTCTGTCCATTTCACCAAAAACCAAGGCCATCACGAGTTACTTTAGAGTCCCCGGGACTGGAAAATATCCCCCAACTTCCTGAAAATCAACCCAAAGTTGGTCAAAATCACGCTGCGCGTAAGCCGGTCTGCAATACTATTTTAGTCTTAAATGAAGTGGGGCTAAATTTCGGCCAAGAAGCTTGAAACCGAGCGTTCAATTATTTTCCTCTGTCCATTTCACCGAAAACCAAGGCTAGCACGAGTTACTTTAGAGTCCCCCGGACTGGAAAATATCCCCCAAGGTTCTGGAAATCGACCCAAAGTTGGTCAAAATCACGCTGCGCGTAAGGCGGTCTGGGCTACTTTTTCATTGTTAAATAAAGTGGCACTATATTTCGGCCTAGAAGCTCAAAACCGAGCGTTTAATTCTCTTTCCTCGGTCCATTTCACTGAAACCCAAGGCTATCACGAGTTAGTTTAGAGTCCCCAGGACTGGAAAATATCCCGCAAATTCTCGGAAATCGACTCAAAGTTGGTTAAAATCACCCTGCGCGTAAGGCGGTCTGGGTTACTTTTTCAGTCTTAAATCAAATGCGGCTATATTTCGGCCTAAAAGCTCGAAAGCGATCGTTCAATTATTTTTCCTCTGTTCATTTCACCGAAAACGAAGGCTATCACGAGTTAGTTTAGTGTTCCCGGGACTGGAAAATATCCCCCATGTTCCTGGAAATCGATCCAAAGTTGGTCAAAATCAGGCTGCGTGTAAGGCGGTCTAGGCTACATTTCCAGACTTAAATGAAGTGGGGCTATATTTCGGCCTAGAACCTCCAAACCGAGCGTTCAATTATTTTTCCTCCGTCCATTTGGCCGAAAACCAAGGCTATCACGAGTTACTTTCGACTCCCCGGGACTGGAAAATATCCCCCAACTTCCTGAAAATCGACCCAAAGTTGGTCAAAATTGCGCTGCGCGTAAGGCGGTCTGGCCTACTTTTTCAGTCTTAACTAAAGTGGGACTATATTTCGGTCTAGCAGCTCCAAACCGAGCGTTCAATTATTTTTCCTCGGTCCATTTCACCGAAAACCGAGCCTATCACGAGTTAGTTTAGAGTCTTCGGGACTGGAAAATATCCCCCATGTTCCTGGAAATCGACCCAAAGTTGGTCAAAATCACGCGTCCCGTAAGGCGGTCTAAGCTACTTTTTTAGACTTAAATGAATTAGGGCTATATTTCGGTCTAGAACCTCGAAACCGAGCGTTCAATTATTTTTCCTCTCTCAATTTTACCGAAAACCAAGGCTATCACGATTTAGTTTAGAGTGCCCCGAACTGGAAAATATCCCCCAAGTTGCTGGAAATCGACCCAAACTTGGTCAAACTCACGCTGCGCGTAAGGCTGTCTGGGCTACTTCTTCAGTCTTAAAGGAAATGGGGCTATATTTCGGCCTAGAAGCTCAAAAGCGAGCGTTCAATTATTTTTCCTCTGTCCATTTTACCGAAAACCAAGGCTAAAACGAGTTAGTTTAGAGACCCCCGGACTGGAAAATATCCCCCAAGTTGCTGGAAATCGACCCAAAGTTGGTCAAAATCACGCTGCGCGTAAGGCTGTCTGGGCTACTTTTTCAGTCTTAACTAAAGTGGGCCTATATTTCGGCCTAGAAGCTCCAAACCCAGCTTTCAATTACTTTTCCTCTGTCCATTTCACCGAAGACCAAGGCTATCACGAGTTACTTTAGAGTCCCCGGGACTGGAAAATATCCCCAAGTTCCTGGAAATCGACCCAAAGTTGGTCAAAATCACGCTGCGCGTAGGGCGGTCTGGGCTACTTTTTCAGTCTTAAATGAAGTGGGGCTATATTTCGGCCTACAAGCTCGAAGCCGACCATTCAATTATTTTTCCTTTGTTTATTTCACCGTAAACCAAGGCAATCACGAGTTAGTTTAGAGTCCACGGGATTGGAAATTATCTCCCAACTTGCTGAAAATCGACCTAGAATTTGGTCAAAATCACGCTGCGCGTAAGGCGGTCTGGGCTACTTCTTCAGTCTTAAAGAAACCCAACGCTATCACGAGTTATTTTAGAGTCCCCGGGACTGGAAAATATCCCCCAAGTTGCTGGAAATCGACCCAAAGTTGGTCAAAATCATGCTGCGCGTAAGGCGGTCTGGGCTACTTTTTCATTGTCCAATGAAGTGGGGCTATATTTCGGCCTAGAAGCTCAAAAGCGAGCGTTCAATTATTTTTCCTCGGTCCATTTCACTAAAAACCAAGGCCATCACGAATTAGTTTAGAGTACCGGGGACTGGAAAATATCCCTCAAGTTCTCGGAAATCGACCCAAAGTTTGTCAAAATCACACGTCGCGTAAGGCGGTCTAGGCTACTTTTTCAGACTTAAATGAAGTGGGGCTATATTTCGGCCTAGAACCTCCAAACCGAGCTTTCAATTATTTTTCCTCTGTCCATTTTACCGAAAACCAAGGCTATCACGAGTTAGTTTAGAGTTCCCCGGACTGGAAAATATCCCCCAAGGTTCTGCAAATCGACCCAAAGTTGGTCAAACACACGCTGCGCGTAAGGCGGTCTGGGCTACTTCTTTAGTCTCAAAGGAAGTGGGGCTATATTTCGGCCTAGAAGCTGGAAAGAGAGCGTTCAATTATTTTTCCTCGGTCAATTTCACCGAAAACCAAGGCTATTACAAGTTATTTTAGAGTCCCCGGGACTGGAAAATATCCCCCAAGTTCATGGAAATCGACCCAAAGTTGCTAAAAATCATGCTGGCCGTAAGCCGGTCTAGGCTACTTTTTCATTGTCAAATGAAGTGGGGCTATATTTCGGCCTGGAAGCTCAAAAGCGAGCGTTCCATTAATTATCCTATGTCAATTTCACCGAAAACCAAGGCCATCACGAGTTATTTTAGAGCCTTCGAGACTGGAATATATCCCCTATGTTCCTGGAAATCGACCCAAGGTTGGCCAAAATCACGCGTCGCGTAAGGCGGTCTAGGCTACTTTTCCAGACTTAAACGAAGTGGGGCTATTTTTCGGCCTAGAAGCTCGAAACCGAGCTTTTAATTATTTTTCCTCTGTCCATTCCACCGAAAACCAAGGCTATCACGAGTTAGTTTAGAGTCCCCGGGACTGGAAAATATCCCCGAAGTTGCTGGAAATCGACCCAAAGGTGGTCAAAATCACACTGCGCGTAAGGCGGTCTGGGCTACTTTTTCAGTCTTAAATCAAATGCGGCTATATTTCGCCCTAAAAGCTCGAAAGCGATCGTTCAATTATTTTTCCTCTGTTCATTTCACCGAAAACCAAGGCTATCACGAATTAGTTTAGAGTCCCCGAGACTGGAAAATATCCCCCAAGTTCTCCGAAATCGACCCAAAGTTGGTCAAAATCATGCTGCGCGTAACGCGGTCTGGGCTACTTTTTTATTGTCAAATGAAGTGGGGCTATATTTCGGCCTAGAAGCTCAAAACCGAGCGTTTAATTATCTTTCCTCGTTCCATTTCACTGAAAACCAAGGCTATCACGAGTTACTTTAGAGTCCCCGGGACTGGAAAATATCCCCCAAGTTCCTGGAAATCGACCCAAACTTGGTCAAAATCGCGCTGCGCGTAAGGCGGTCTAGGCTACTTTTTCAGTCTTAAATCAAGTGGGGCTATATTTCGCCCTAGAAGCTCGAAAGCGATCGTTCAATTAATTATCCTCGGTCCATTTCACTAAAAACCAAGGCCATCACGAGTTATTTTAGAGTCCCCGGGACTGGAAAATATCCCCCAAGTTCCTGGAAATCGACCCAAACTTGGTCAAAATCGCGCTGCGCGTAAGGCGGTCTAGGCTACTTTTTCAGTCTTAAATCAAGTGGGGCTATATCTCGCCCTAGAAGCTCGAAAGCGATCGTTCAATTAATTATCCTCGGTCCATTTCACTAAAAACCAAGGCCATCACGAGTTAGTTTAGAGTCCCCGGGACTGGAAAATATCCCCCAAGTTCGCGGAAATCGAACTAAAGTTGGTCAAAATCACACTGCGTGTAAGGCGGTCTCGGCTACTTTTTCAGTCCTAAATGAAGTGGGGCTATATTTTGGCCAAAAAGGTCGAAACCAAGCGTTCAATTATTTTTCCTCTTTCCATTTCACCGAAAACCAAGGCTATCACGAGTTACTTTAGAGTCCCCGGAACTGGAAAATATGCCGCAAGTTCTCGGAAATCGACTCAAAGTTGGTTAATATCACGCTGCGCGTAAGGCGGTCTGGGGTACTTTTTAAGTCTTAAATGAAGTGGGGCTATATTTCGGCCCAGAACCTCGAAGCCGAGCGTTCAATTAGTTATCCCCTGTCCATTTCACCGAAAACCAAGGCTATCACGAGTTAGTTTAGAGTCCCCGGGACTGGAAAATATCCCCCAAGTTGCTGAAAATCGACCCAAAGTTGGTCAAAATCACGCGTCGCCTAAGGCGGTCTAGGCTACTTTTTCAGACTTAAATGAAGTGGGGCTATATTTCTGCGTAGAAGCTCTAAACCGAGCGTTCAATTATTTTTCCTTCTTCCATTTTACCGAAAACCAAGGCAATCACGAGTTAGTTTAGAGTCTTCGGGACTGGAAAATATCCGCCATGTTCCTGGAAATCGACCCAAAGTTGGTCAAAATCACGTGTCGCGTAAGGCGGTGTAGGCTACTTTTTCATTGTCAAATGAAGTGGGGCTATATTTCGGCCTAGAACCTCAAAACCGACCGTTCAATTATTTTTGCTCTGTCCATTTTACCGAAAACCAAGGCCATCACCAGTTAGTTCAGAATCCCCCGGACTGGGAAATATCCCCCAAGTTGCTGGAAATCGACCCAAAGTTGGTCAAAATCACGTGTCGCGTAAGGCGGTCTCGGCTCTTTCTTCAGTCTTAAAGGAAGTGGGGCTATATTTCGGCCTAGAAGCTCAAAAACGAGCGTTCAATTATTTTTCTTTGGTCAATTTCACTAAAAACCAAGGCCATCAACAGTTAGTTTATAGTCACCGGGACTCGAAAATGTGCCCCAAGTTCTCGGAAATCGACCCAAAGTTTGTCAAAATCACGCTGCGCGTAAGGCGGTCTGGGCTACTTTTTCAGTCTTAAATCAAAAGCGGCTATATTTCGCCCTAAACGCTCGAAAGCGATCGTTCAATTATTTTTCCTCTGTTCATTTCACCGAAAACCAAGGCTATCACGAGTTAGTTTAGAGTCCCCGGGACTGGAAAATATCCCCGAAGTTGCTGGAAATCGACCCAAAGTTGGTCAAAATCACGCTTCGCTTAAGGCGGTCTGGGCTACTTTTTCAGTCTCAAATGAAGTGGGGCTACATTTTGGCCTAAAAGCTGGAAACCAAGCGTTCAATTAATTCTCCTCTGTCCATTTCACCAAAAACCAGGGCCATCACGAGTTACTTTAGAGTCCCCGGAACTGGAAAATATCCTCCAACTTCCTAAAAATCGACCCAAAGTTGGTCAAAATCACGCTGCGCGTAAGGCGGTCTGGACTACTTTTTTAGTCTTAAATGAAGTGGGGCTAAATTTCGGCCAAGAAGCTCGAAGCCGAGCGTTTAATTATTTTTCCTCTGTCCATTTCACCGAAAACCAAGGCAATCACGAGTTACTTCAGAGTCCCCGGGACTGCAAAATATCCCCCAAGTTCTCGGAAATCGACCCAAAGTTAGTCAAAATCACGCTGCCCGTAAGGCGGTCTGGGCTATTTTTTCAGTCTTAAATCAAATGGGGCTATATTTCGGCCTAGAAGCTCAAAAGCGAGCGTTCAATTATTCTTCCTCTTTCCATTTTACCGAATACCAAGGCAGTCACCAGTTAGTTTAGAGTCTTCGGGACTGGAATATATCCGCCATGTTCCTGGAAATCGACCCAAGGTTGGTCAAAATCACCCATCACGTAAGGCGGGCTAGGCTACTTTTTCATTGTCAAATGAAGTGGGGCTATATTTCGGCCTAGAAGTAAAACAGCGAGCGCTGAATTATTTTTCCTCGGTCCATTTCACTGAAAAGCAAGGCTATCACGAGTCAGTTTAGAGTCCCCGGGACTGGAAAATATCCCCCAAGTTCTCGGAAATCGACCCAAAGTTGGTCAAAATCACGCTGCGCGTAAGGCGGTCTGGGCTACTTTTTCAGTCTTAACTAAAGTGGGACTATATTTCGGCCTAGCAGCTCGAAACCGAGCGTTCAATTATTTTTCTTCTGTCCATTTAACCGAAAACCAAGGCTATCATGAGTTAGTTTAGAGTCTTCGGGACTGGAAAATATCCCCCATATTCCTGGAAATCGACCCAAAGTTGGTAAAAATCACGCGTCGCGTAAGGCGATCTAGGCTACTTTTTCAGACTTAAATGAAGTGGGGTTATATTTCGGCCTAGAAGCTCCAAGCCGAGCGTTCAATTATTTTTCCTCTGTCCATTTTACCGAAAACCAAGACTATCACGAGTTAGTTTAGAGTCTCCGGCACTGGACAATATCCCCCAAGTTGCTGGAAATCGACCCAAAGTTTGTCAAAATCACGCTGCGCGTAGGGCGGTCTGGGCTACTTCTTCAGTCTTAAAGGAAGTGGGAATATATTTCGGCCTAGAAGCTCAAAAGCGAGCGTTCAATTATTTTTCCTCGGTCCATTTCACTAAAAACCAAGGCTAAAACGAGTTAGTTTAGAGTCCCCGAGACTGGAAAATATCCCCCAAGTTTTCGGAAATCGACCCAAAGTTGGTCAAAATCACGCTGCGCGTAAGGCGGTCTGGGGTACTTTTTCAGTCTTAAATGAAGTGGGGTTATTTTGCGACCAAGAAGCTCGAAAGAGAGCGTTCAATTATTTTTGCTCGGTCCATCTTACCAAAAAGCAATGCCATCCCGAGTTAGTTTAGTGTTCCCGGGACTCTAAAATATCCCCCAAATTGCTGGAAATCGACCCAAAGTTGGTCAAAATCACGCTGCGTGTAAGGCGGTCTAGGCTACTTTTACAGTCTTAACTAAAGTGGGACTATATTTCGACCTAGAAGCTCCAAACCGAGCGTTCAATTATTTTTCCTTTGTCCTTTTCACCGAAAACCAAGGCAATCACGAGTTAGTTTAGAGTCTTCGGGACTGGAAAATATCCCCCATGTTCCTGGAAATCGACCCAAAGTTGGTCAAAATCACGCGTCGCGTAAGGCGGTCTAGGCTACATTTTCAGACTTAAATGAAGTGGGGCTATATTTCGGCCTAGAAGCTCCAAACCGAGCGTTCAATTATTTTTCCTCTGTCCATTTTACCGAAAACCAAGGCTATCACGAGGTACTTTAGAGTCTCCCGGACTGGAAAATATCCTCCAACGTTCTGGAAATCGACCCAAAGTTTGTCAAAATCACGCTGCGCGTAAGGCGGTCTGGGCTACTTCTTTAGTCTTAAAGGAAGTGGGGCTATATTTCGGCCTAGAAGCTGGAAAGAGAGCGTTCAATTATTTTTGTTCGGTCCATTTCACCGAAAACGAAGGGTATCACGAGTTATTTTAGAGTCCGCGAGACTGGAAAATATCCCCCAAGTTGCTGGAAATCGACCCCAAGTTGCGGGTAAGGCGGTCTGCAGTAAGGCGGTCTGCAGTACTTTTTCATTGTAAAATGAAATGGGCCTATATCTCGGCCTGGAAGCTCAAAAGCGAGCGTTCAATTTAGTATCCTCTGTCAATTTCACCGAAAACCAAGGCCATCACGAGTTACTTTAGAGTCTTTGAGACTGGAAAATATCCCCCATGTTCCTGGAAATCGACCCAAAGTTGGTCAAAATCATGCTGCGCGTAAGGTGGTCTAACCTACTTTTTCAGACTTAAATGAAGTGGGGCTATATTTCGGCCTAGAAGCTCGAAACCGAGAGCTTAATTATTTTCCCTCTGTCCATTTCACCGAAAACTAAGGCTATCACGAGTTAGTTTAGAGTCCCCGGGACTTTAAAATATCCGCCAAGTTGCTGGAAATCGACCCAAAGTTGGTCAAAATCACGCTTCGCGTAAGGCGGTCTGGGCTACTTTTTCAGTCTCAAATGAAGTGGGGCTATATTTTTGCCTAGAAGCTGGAAACCAAGCGTTGAATTATTTCTCCTCTGTCCATTTCACCAAAAACCATGGCCATCAAGAGTTAGTTTAGAGTCCTCGGGACTGGAAAATATCCTCCAAGTTCTCGGAAATCGACGCAAAGTTGTCAAAATCACGCTGCGCGTAAGGCGGTCTGGGCTATTTTTTCAGTCTTAAATGAAATGGGGCTATATTTCGGCCTAGAAGCTCAAAAGCGAGCGTTCAATTATTTTTCCTCTTTCCATTTTACCGAAATCCAAGGCAATCACGAGTTAGTTTAGAGTCTTCGGGACTGGAAAATATACCCCATGTTCCTGGAAATCGATCCAAAGTTGGTCAAAATCACGCGTCGCGTAAGGCGGTCTAGGCTACTTTTTCATTGTCAAATGAAGTGCGGCTATATTTCGGCCTAGAACCTCCAAACCGAGCGTTCAATTATTTTTCCTCTGTCCATTTTACCCAAAAAGCAAGGCTATCACCAGTTACTTTAGAGTCTCCCAGACTAAAAAATATGCCCCAAGTTCCTGGAAATCGACCCAAAGCTGGTCAAAATCACACTGCGCGTAAGGCGGTCTCGGCTACTTCTTTAGTCTTAAAGGAAGTGGGGCTATATTTCGGCCTAGAAGCTCAAAAGCGAGCGTTCAATTATTTTTCCTCGGTCCATTTCACTAAAAACCAAGGCTATCACGAGTTAGTTTAGAGTCCCCTGAACTAGAAAATATCCCGCAAGTTCTCGGAAATCGACCCAAAGTTGGTCAAAATCACGCTGCGCGTAAGGCGGTCTAGGCTACTTTTTCAGACTTAAATGAAGTGGGGCTATATTTCGGCCTAGAAGCTCAAAAGCGAGCGTTCAATTATTTTTCCTCGGTCCATTTCACTGAAAACCAGGGCTCTCACGAGTGAGTTTAGAGTCCCCGGGACTGGAAAATATCCCCCGAGTTCTCGGAAATCGCAACAAAGTTGGTCAAAATCACGCTGCGCGTAAGGCGCTCTGGGCTACTTTTTCAGTCTTAAATGAAGAGGGGTTATTTTGGGGCCAGAAGCTCGAAAGAGAGCGTTCAATTATTTTTCCTCTGTCCATTTTACCAAAAACCAAGGCCATCACGAGTTAGTTTAGTGTTCCCGGGACTGGAAAATATCCCCCAAGTTGCTGGAAATCGACCCAACAACAACAACAACAACAACAATTTATTGGTATTCCCATATAGATGGTGTTACCTAAATGCGGTCTCGCGTACTTTTTCAGTCTTAAATGACGTTGGGCTATATCTCGGCCTAGAAGCTCCAAGCCGAGCGTTCAATTATTTTTCCTCTGTCCATTTTACCGAAAACCAAGACTATCACGAGTTACTTTAGAGTCCCCGGAACTGGAAAATATCCCCCAAGTTCCCGGAAATCGACTCAAACTTGGTTAATATCACGCTGCGCGTAAGGCGGTCTGGGCTACTTTTTCAGTCTTAAATGAAGTGGGGCTATATTTCGGCCTAGAAGCTCGAAGCCGAGCGTTCAATTATTTTTCCTCTGTCCATTTCACCGAAAGCCAAGGCTATCAAGAGTTAGTATAGAGTCACCGGGACTGGAAAATATCCCCCAAGTTCCTGAAAATCGCCCCAAAGTTGGTCAAAATCACGCTGCGTGTAAGGCTGTGTGGCCTACTTTTTCAGTCTTAACTAAAGTGGGACTATATTTCGGCCTAGAAACTCGAAAGAGAGCGTTCAATTATTTTTCCTCAGTCCATTTCACCGAAAACCAAGACTATCACGTGTTACTTTAGAGTCCCCGGAACGGGAAAATATCCCCCAAGTTCCCGGAAATCGACTCAAAGTTGATAAATTTCACGCTGCGCGTAAGGCGGTCTGGGATACTTTTTAAGTCTTAAATGAAGTGGGGCTATATTTTGGCCTAGAAGCTCGAAGCCGAACGTTCAATTATTTTTACTCTCTCCATTTTACCGAAAACCAAGCCTATCACGAGTTAGTTTGGAGTCCCCGGGACTGGAAAATATCCCCCAACTTCCTGAAAATCGACTCAAAGTTGGTCAAAATCACGCTGCGTGTAAAGCTGTCTGGGCTACTTTTTCAGTCTTAACTAAAGTTGGACTATATTTCGGCCTAGAAACTCGAAAGAGAGCGTTCAATTATTTTTCCTCGGTCCATTTCACCGAAAACCAAGGCTATCACGAGTTATTTTAGAGTCCCCGGGACTGGAAAATATCCCCCAAGTTGCTGGAAATCGACCCAAAGTTGGTCAAAATCACGCGTCGCGTAAGGCGGTCTAGGCTACATTTTCAGACTTAAATGAAGTGGGTCTATATTTCGGCCTAGAACCTCCAAACCGAGGGTTCAATTATTTTTCCTCTGTCCATTTTACCGAAAACCAAGGATATCACCAGTTAGTTTAGAGTCTCCCGGACTACAAAATATCCCCCAAGGTCTTGGAAATCGACCCAAAGTTGGTCAAAATCACGCTGCGCGTACGGCGGTCTGGGCTACTTCTTCAGTCTTAAAGGAAGTGGGGCTATATTTCGGCCTAGAAGCTCGAAAGAGAGCGTTCAATTATTTTCCTCAGTCCATTTCACCGAAAACCAAGGCTATCACGAGTTAGTTTAGAGTCCCCAGAACTGGAAAATATCCCCCAAGTTCCTGGAAATCGACCCAAAGTTGTCGGCATGGAAGCTCAAAAGCGAGCGTTCAATTATTTTTCCTCGGTCCATTTTACTAAAAACCGAGGCTCTCATCAGTTAGTTTAGAGTCCCTGGGACTGGAAAATATCCCCCAAGTTCTCGGAAATCGACCCAAAGTTAGTCAAAATCACGCTGCGCGTAAGGCGCTCTGGGCTACTTTTTTATTGTCAAATGAACTGGGGCTATATTTCGGCCTAGAAGCTCAAAAGTGAGCGTTCAATTAGTTTTCCTCGGTCCATTTCACTGAAAACCAAGGCCACCACGAATTAGTTTAGAGTCCCCGGAACTGGAAAATATCTCCCGAGTTCCTGGAAATCGACCCAAAGTTGGTCAAAATCACGGTGCGCGTTAGGCGGTCTGGGTTACCTTTTCAGTCTTAAATAAAGCTAAGTAGGGCTATATTTCGGCCTAGAAGCTCGAAACCGAGCTTTCAATTACTTTTCCTCTGTCCATTTCACCGACGACCAAGGCTATCACGAGTTACTTTAGAGTCCCCGGGACTGGAAAATATCCCCAAGTTTCTGGAAATCGACCCAAAGTTTGTCAAAATCACGCTGCGCGTAAGGCGGTCTGGGCTACTTCTTCAGTCTTAACGAAAGTGGGGCTATATTTCGGCCTAGAAGCTCCAAACCGAGCGTTCAATTATTTTTCCGCTGTCCATTTGACCGAAAACCAAATCCATCACGAGTTACTTTAGAGTCCCACGGACTGCAAAATATCCCCCAAGTTCCTGGAAATCGATTCAAAGTTGGTCAAAATCACGCTGCGCGTAGGGAGGTCTGGGCTCCTTTTTCAGTCGTAAATAAAGTGGGGCTATCTTTCAGCTTACAAGCTCGAAACCAAGCGTTCAATTATTTCTCCTCTGTCCATTTCACCGAAAACCAAGGCAATCACGAGTTAGTTTAGAGACCCCGGGACTGGAAAATATCCCCCAAGTTGCTGGAAATCGACCCAAGGTTGGTCAAAATCATGCTGCGCGTAAGGCGCTCTGGGCTACTTTTTCAGTCTTAAATGAAGTGGGGCTATATTTCGGCCTAGAAGCTCGAAGCCGAGCGTTCAATTATTTTTCCTTTGTGCATTTCACCGAAAACCAAGGCAATCACGAGTTAGTTTAGAGTACCTGGGATTGGAAAATATCCCCCAACTTCCTGAAAATCGACCCGAAGTTGGTCAAAATCACGCTGCCCGTAAGCACGTCTGGGCTACTTCTTCAGTCTTAAAGGAAGTAGGGCTATATTTCGGCCTAGAAGCTCGAAACCGAGCGTTCAATTATTTTTCCTCTGTCCATTTCACCAAAAACCAAATCCATCACGAATTACTTTAGAGTCTCCCGGACTGCAAAATATGCCCCAAGTTCTTGGAAATCGATCCAAAGTTGGTCAAAATCACGCTGCGCGTAAGGCGGTCTGGGCTACTTTTTCAGTCGTAAATAAAGTGGTGCTATATTTCAGCCTAGAAGTTCGAAACCAAGCGTTCAATAACTTCTCCTCTGTCCATTTCACCGAAAACCAAGGCTATCACGAGTTACTTTAGAGTCCCCGGGACTGGAAAATATCCCCCAAGTTGCTGGAAATCGACCCAAAGTTAGTCAACATCACGCTCTGCGTAAGGCGGTCTGGACTACTGTTTTAGTCTTAAATGAAGTGGGGCTAAATTTCCCCCAAGAAGCTCGAAACCGAGCGTTCAATTATTTTTCCTCGGTCCATTTCACTAAAAACCAAGGCCATCACGAGTTAGTTTAGAGTCCCCGGGACTGGAAAATATCCCCCAAGTGTTTGGAAATCGACCCAAACTTGGTCAAAATCACGCTGCGCGTAACGCGGTCTGGCCTACGTTTTCAGTCTGAAATGAAGTGGGGCTATATTTTGGCCTAGAAGCTGGAAACCAAGCGTTCAATTATTTCTCCTCTGTCCATTTCACCAAAAACCGAGGCAATCACGAGTTACTTTAGAGTCCCCTGGACTTGAAAATATCCCCCAACTTCCTGAAAATCGATCCACAGTTGGTCAAAATAACGCTGCGCGTAAGCCCGTCTGGGCTACTTTTTCAGTCTTAAATGAAATGGGGCTATATTTCGACCTAGAAGCTCGAAAGGGAACGTTCAATTATTTTTCCTCTGTCCATTTCACCGAAAACCAAGGCTATCGCGAGTTACTTCAGAGTCCCCGGGACTGCAAATTATCCCTCAAGTTCTCGGAAATCGATCCAAAGTTGGTCAAAATCACGCTGCGCGGAAGGCGGTCTGGGCTACTTTTTCAGTCTTAAATTAAATGGGGCTATATTTCGG
Source organism: Orbicella faveolata (assembly GCF_042242905.1). Lineage (NCBI taxonomy): Eukaryota > Metazoa > Cnidaria > Anthozoa > Scleractinia > Merulinidae > Orbicella > Orbicella faveolata. Next base: position 10,679,763 of record NW_028301569.1, on the reverse strand, counting down.
TTTAGAAGCTCGAAAGCGATCGTTCAATTATTTTTCCTCTCTCCCTTTTACCAAAAACCAAGGCTATCACCAGTTAGTTTAGAGTCCCCGGGACTGGAAAATATCCTCCAAGTTGCTGGAAATCGACCCAAAGTTGGTCAAAATCACGCTGCGGGTAACGCGGTCTAAGCTACTTTTTCAGTCTTAAAGTAAAGGAAGTGGGCCTATATTTCGGCCTAGAAGCTCCAAAGCGAGCGTTCAATTAATTTTCCTCTCTCTATTTCACCGAAAACCAAGGCTATCTCGAGTTAGTTTAGAGTCCCCGGGACTGGAAAATATCCCCCAAGTTCCCGGAAATCGACCCAAAGTAGGTCAAAATCACACTGCGCGTAAGGCGGTCTGGGCTACTTTTTCATTGTCAAATAAAGTGGGGCTATATTTCGGCCTAGAACCTCCAAACCGAATGTTTAATTATCGTTCCTCGGTCCATTTCCCTGAAAACCAAGACTATCACGAGTTAGTTTAGAGTCCCCGGGAGTGAAAAATATCCCCCAAGTTCCTGGAAATCGACCCAAAGTTGGTGAAAACAACGCTGCGCGTAAGGCGGTCTGGGCTACTTTTTCAGTCTTAAATGGAATGGGGTTATTTTGGGAACCAGAAGCTCGAAAGAGAGCGTTCAATTATTTTTCCTCGGTCCATTTTGCAAAAAACCAAGGCCATCACGAGTTAGTTTAGTGTTCCCAGGACTGGGAAATATCCCCCAAGTTCCTGGAAATCGACCCAAAGTTGGTCAAAATCACGCTGCGCGTAAGGCGGTCTCGCCTACTTTTTCAGTCTTAAATGACGTTGGGCTATATCTCGGCCTAGAAGCTCGAAACCGAGCGTTCAATTATTTTTCCTCGGTCCATTTCACCGAAAACCAAGGCTATCACCAGTTACTTTAGAGTCCCCGGAACTGGAAAATATCCCCCAAGTTCCCGGAAATCGACTCAAAGTTGGTTAATATCACGCTGCGCGTAAGGCGGTCTGGGCTACTTTTTAAGTCTTAAATGAAGTGGGGCTATATTTCGGCCTAGAAGCTCGAAACAGAGCGTTCAATTATCTTTCCTCGGTCCCTTTCACCGAAACCCAAGGCCATCACGAGTTATTTTAGAGTCACCGGGACTGGAAAATATCCCCCAAGTTGCTGGAAATCGACCCAAAGTTGGTCAAAATCATGCTGCGCGTAAGGCGGTCTGGGCTACGTTTTCATTGTCAAATGAAGTGGGGCTATATTTCGGCCTGGAAGGTCAAAAGCGAGCGTTAAGTTATTTTTCCTCGCTCCATTTTAGTAAAAACCAAGGCCATCCCGAGTTACTTTAGAGTCCCCGGGACTGGAAAATATCCTCCAAGTTCTCAGAAATCGACCCAAAGTTGGTCAAAATTACGCTGCGCGGAACGCGGTTTCGGCTACCTCTTTAGTCTTAAACGGAGTGGGGCTATATTTCGGCCTAGAAGCTGGAAAGAGAGCGTTCAATTATTTTTCGTCGGTCCATTTCACCGAAAACGAAGGCTATTCCGAGTTATTTTAGAGTCCCCGGAACTGCAAAATATCCCCTAAGTTGCTGGAAATCGACCCAAAGCTGGTAAAAATCATGCTGCGCGTAAGCCGGTCTGGGCTACTTTTTCATTGTCAAATGAAGTGGGGCTATATTTCGGCCTGGAAGCTCAAAAGCGAGCGTTCAATTATTTTTCCTCGGTCCATTTTCCTAAAAACAAAGGCCCTCACGAGTTAGTTTAGAGTCCCCGGGACTGGAAAATATCCCCCAAGTTCTCGGAAATCGACCCAAAGTTGGTCAAAATCACGCTGCGCGTAAGGCGGTCTGGGCTAGTTCTTCAGTCTCAAAGGAAGTGGGGCTATATTTCGGCCTAGAAGCTGGAAAAACAGCGTTCAATTATTTTTCTTCGGTCCATTTTGCCGAAAACCAAGGCTATTACGAGTTATTTTAGAGTCCCCGGGACTGGAAAATATCCCCCAAGTTCTCGGAAATCGACCCAAAGTTGGTCAAAATCACGCTGCGCGTAAGGCGGTCTGGGCTAGTTCTTCAGTCTCAAAGGAAGTGGGGCTATATTTCGGCCTAGAAGCTGGAAAAACAGCGTTCAATTATTTTTCTTCGGTCCATTTTGCCGAAAACCAAGGCTATTACGAGTTATTTTAGAGTCCCCGGGACTGGAAAATATCCCCCAAGTTCCCGGAAATCGACCCAAAGTTTGTCAAAATCATGCTGCGCGTAACCCGGTCTGGGCTACTTTTTCATTGTCAAATGAAGTGGGGCTATATTTCGGCGTGGAAGCTCAAAAGCCAGCGTTCCATTAATTATCCTGGTTGAATTTCACCGAAAACCAAGGGCATTGCGAGTTATTTTAGAGTCTTCGAGACCTGAAAATATCCCCCATGTTCCTGGAAATCGACCCAAAGTTGGTCAAAATCACGCGTCGCGTAAGGCGGTCTAGGCTACTTTTTCAGACTTAAATAAAGTGGGGCTATATTTCGGCCTACCAGCTCCAAACCGAGCGTTTAATTATTTTTCCTCTGTCCATTTCACCGAAAACCAACGCTATCACGAGTTAGTTTAGAGTTCCCGGGACTGGAAAATATCCCCCAAGTTCCTGGAAATCGATCCAAAGTTGGTGAAAATCACGCTGCACGTAAGGCGGTCTGGGCTACTTTTTCAGTCTTAAATCAAATGGGGCTATATTTCGGCCAAGAAGCTCGAAACCGAGCGTTCGATTATTTTCCTCTGTCCATTTCACCAAAAACCAAGGCAATCATGAGTTACTTCAGAGTCCCCGGGACTGCAAAATATCCCCCAAGTTCTCGGAAATCGATCCAAAGTTGGTCAAAATCACGCTGCGGGTAAGGCGGTCTGGGCTACTTTTTCAGTCTTAAATTAAATGGAGTTATATTTCGGCCTAGAAGCTCGAAAGCGATCGTTCAATTATTTTTCCTCTGTTCATTTCACCGAAAACCAAGGCTATCACGAGTTAGTTTAGAGTCCCCGGGACTGGAAAATATCCCCCAAGTTCTCGGAAATCGATGCAAAGTTGGTCAAAATCACGCTGCGCGTAAGCAGGTCTGGGCTACTTTTTCACTCGTAAATAAAGTGGGGCTATATTTCAGCCTAGAAGCTCGAGACCAAGCGTTCTATAACTTCTCTTCCGTCCATTTCACGGAAGACCAAGGCTATCATGAGTTACTTTAGAGTCCCCGGGACTGGAAAATATTCCCCAAGTTCTCGGAAATCGACCCAAAGTTTGTCAACATCACGCTGCGCGTGAGGCAGTCTGGGCTACTTTTTTAGTCTTAAATGAAGTGGGGGTATATTTCGGCCAAGAAGCTCGAAACCGAGCGTTCGATTATTTTCCTCTGTCCATTTCACCAAAAACCAAGGCCATCATGAGTTACTTCAGAGTCCCCGGGACTGCAAAATATCCCCCAAGTTCTCGGAAATCGATCCAAAGTTGGTCAAAATCACGCTGCGGGTAAGGCGGTCTGGGCTACTTTTTCAGTCTTAAATCAAATGGGGTTATATTTCGGCCTAGAAGCTCGAAAGCGATCGTTCAATTATTTTTCCTCTGTTCATTTCACCGAAAACCAAGGCTATCACGAGTTAGTTTAGAGTCCCCGGGACTGGAAAATATCCCCCAAGTTCTCGGAAATCGATGCAAAGTTGGTCAAAATCACGCTGCGCGTAAGGCGGTCTGGGCTACTTTTTCAGTCTTAAATCAAATGGGGTTATATTTCGTTCTAGAAGCTCGAAAGCGATCGTTCAATTATTTTTCTTCTGTTCATTTCACCGAAAACCAAGGTTATCACGAGTTATTTTAGAGTCCCCGGGACTGGAAAATATCCCCGAAGTTGCTCGAAATCGACCCAAACTTGGTCAAAATCACGCTGCGCGTAAGCCGGTCTGCAATACTTTTTTAGTCTTAAATGAAGTGGGGCTAAATTTCGGCCAAGAAGCTTGAAACCGAGCGTTCAATTATTTTCGTCTGTGAGTTTCACCGAAACCCAGGCTATCACGAGTTACTTTAGAGTCCCCCGGACTGGAAAATATCCCCCAAGGTTCTGGAAATCGACCCAAAGTTGGTCAAAATCACGCTGCGCGTAAGGCGGTCTGGGCTACTTTTTCATTGTTAAATAAAGTGGCACTATATTTCGGCCTAGAAGCTCAAAACCGAGCGTTTAATTCTCTTTCCTCGGTCAATTTCACTGAAACCCAAGGCTATCACGAGTTAGTTTAGAGTCCCCAGGACTGGAAAACTTTCCCAAATTCTCCGAAATCGACTCAAAGTTGGTTAATATCACGCTGCGCGTAAGGCGGTCTGGGCAACTTTTTAAGTCTTAAATGAAGTGGGGCTATATTTTGGCCTAGAAGCTCGAAACCGAGCGTTCAAGTATTTTTCCTCTATCCATTTGGCCGAAAACCAAGGCTATCACGAGTTAGTTTAGAGTCCCCGGGACTGGAAAATATCCCCCAAGTTCTCGGAAATCGACCCAAGGTTGGTCAAAATCACGCTGCGCGTAAGGCGGTCTGGGCTTCTTTTTCAGTCTTAAATCAAATGCGGCTATATTTCGGCCTAAAAGCTCGAGAGCGATCGTTCAATTATTTTTCCTCTGTTCATTTCACCGAAAACCAAGGCTATCACGAGTTAGTTTAGAGTCCCCGGGACTGGAAAATATCCCCGAAGTTGCTGGAAATCGACCCAAAGTTTGTCAAAATAACGCTGCGCGTAAGGCGGTCTGGACTACTTTTTTAGTCTTAAATGAAGTGGGGCTAAATTTCGGCCAAGAAGCTCGAAGCCGAGCGTTCAATTATTTTTCCTCTGTCAATTTCACCGAAAACCAAGGCAATCACGAGTTACTTCAGAGTCCCCGGGACTGCAAAATATCCCCCAAGTTCTCGGAAATCGACCCAAAGTTAATCAAAATCACGCTGCCCGTAAGGCGGTCTCGGCTATTTTTTCAGTCTTAAATCAAATGGGGCTATATTTCGGCCTAGAAGCTCAAAAGCGAGCGTTCCATTATTCTTCCTCTTTCCATTTTACCGAAAACCAAGGCAGTCACCAGTTAGTTTAGAGTCTTCGGGACTGGAATATATCCGCCATGTTCCTGGAAATCGACCCAAAGCTGGTCAAAATCACACATCGCGTAAGGCGGGCTAGGCTACTTTTTTATTGTCAAATGAAGTGGGGCTATATTTCGGCCTAGAAGTTCGAAAGAGAGCGTTCAATTATTTTTCCTCTGTCCATTTTACCGAAAACCAAGGCTATCACGAGTTAGTTTAGAGTCTCCCGGACTGGAAAATATCCCCCATGTTCCTGGAAATCGACCCAAAGTTGGTCAAAATCACGCTGCGCGTAAGGCAGTCTTGCGTACTTTTTCAGTCTTAAATGACGTTGGACTCTATCTCGGCCTAGAAGCTCGAAACCGAGCGTTCAATTATTTTTCCTCTGTCCATTTTACCGAAACCCAAGGCCATCATGAGTTACTTCAGAGTCCCCGAACCTGGAAAATATCCCCCAAGTTCCCGGAAATCGACTCAAACTTGGTTAATATCACGCTGCGCGTAAGGCGGTCTGGGCTACTTTTTAAGTCTTAACTGAAATGGGGTTATATTTCGGCCTAGAAGCTCGAAGCCGAGCGTTCAATTATTTTTCCTCTGTCCATTTGGCCGAAAACCAAGGCTATCACGAGTTAGCTTAGAGTCCCCGGGACTGGAAAATATCCCCGAACTTCCTGAAAATCGACCCAAAGTTGGTCAAAATCACGCGTCGCCTAAGGCGGTCTAGCCTACTTTTTCAAACTTAAATGAGGTGGGGTTATATTTTGGCCTAGAAGCTCGAAAGAGAGCGTTCAATTATTTTTCCTCTGTCTATTTCACCGAAAACCAAGGCTATCACGAGTTAGTTTAGAGTCCCCGGGACGGGAAAATATCCCCCAAGTTTCTGGAAACCGACCCAAAGGTTGTCAAAATCTCGCTGCGCGTAAGGCGGTCTGGGCTACTTTTTTATTGTCAAATAAAGTGGGGCTATATTTCGGCCTAGAAGCTCGAAACCGAGCGTTCAATTAGTTTTCCTCGGTCCATTTCACTGAAAACCAAGCTATCACGAGTTAGTTTAGAGTCCCCGGGACTGGAAAATATCCCCCGAGTTCTCGGAAATCGACTTAAGGTTGGTCAAAATCACGCTGCGCGTAAGGCGGTCTGGGTTACCTTTTCAGTCTTAAATAAAGCTAAGTCGGGCTATATTACGGCCTAGAAGCTCGAAACCGAGCTTTCAATTACTTTTCCTCTGTCCATTTCACCGAAGACCAAGGCTTTTACGAGCTACTTTAGAGTCCCCGGGACTGGAAAATATCCCCAAGTTCCTGGAAATCAACCCAAAGTTGGTCAAAATCACGCTGCGCGTAAGGCGGTCTGGGCTACTTTTTCAGTCTTAAATGAAGTGGGGCTATATTTCGGCCTAGAAGCTCGAAGCCGAGCGTTCAATTATTTTTCCTTTGTGCATTTCACCGAAAACCAAGGCAATCACGAGTTAGTTTGGAGTACCCGGCATTGGAAAATATCCCCCAACTTCCTGAAAATCACCCCGAAGTTGGTCAAAATCACGCTGCCCGGAAGCACGTCTGGGCTACTTCTTCAGTCTTAAGGGAAGTGCGGCTATATTTCGCCCTAGAAGCTCGAAACCGAGCGTTCAATTATTTTTCCTCTGTTCATTTCACCGAAAACCAAATCCATCACGAGTTACTTTAGGATCTCCCGGACTGCAAAATATCCCCCAAGTTCCTGGAAATCGATCTAAAGTTGGTCAAAATCACGCTGCGCGTAAGCAGGTCTGGGCTACTTTTTCAGTCGTAAATAAAGTGGGGCTATATTTCAGCCTAGAAGCTGGAAACCAAGCGTTCAATAACTTCTCCTCTGTCCATTTCACCGAAAACCAAGGCTATCACGAGTTACTTTAGAGTCCCCGGGACTGGAAAATATGCCCCAAGTTCTCGGAAATCGACCCAAAGTTTGTCAACATCACGCTGCGCGTAAGGCGGTCTAGGCTACTTTTTCAGTCTTAAATCAAGTGGGGCTATATTTCGCCCTAGAAGCTCGAAAGCGATCGTTCAATTAATTATCCTCGGTCCATTTCACTAAAAACCATGGCCATCACGAGTTACTTTAGAGTCCCCGGGACTGGAAAATATCCCCCAAGTTCGCGGAAATCGAATTAAAGTTGGTCAAAATCACACTGCGCGTAAGGCGGTCTCGGCTACTTTTTCAGTCCTAAATGAAGTGGGGCTATATTTTGGCCAAAAAGGTCGAAACCAAGCGTTCAATTATTTTTCCTCTTTCCATTTCACCGAAAACCAAGGCTATCACGAGTTACTTTAGAGTCTTCGGGACTGGAAAATATCCCCCATGTTCCTGGCAATCGATCCAAAGTTGGTCAAAATCACGCGTCGCGTAAGGCGGTCTAGGCTGCTTTTTCAGACTTAAATGAAGTGGGGCTATATTTCTGCCTAGAAGCTCTAAACCGAGCGTTAAATTATTTTTCCTTCTTCCATTTTACCGAAAACCAAGGCTATCACAAGTTAGTTTAGAGTCCCCCGGACTGGAAAATATCCCCCAAGTTGCTGGAAATCGACCCAAAGTTGGTGAAAATTACGCTGCGGGTAAGGCGGTCTGGGCTACTTCTTCAGTCTTTAAGCAAGTGGGGCTATATTTCGGCTTAGAAGATGAAAAGAGAGCGTTCAATTATTTTTCCTCTTTCCATTTTACCGAAAACCAAGGCAATCACGAGTTAGTTTAGAGTCTTCGGGACTGGAAAATATCCGCCATGTTCCTGGAAATCGACCCAAAGTTGGTCAAAATCACGTGTCGCGTAAGGCGGTGTAGGCTACTTTTTCATTGTCAAATGAAGTGGGGCTATATTTCGGCCTAGAACCTCAAAACCGACCGTTCAATTATTTTTGCTCTGTCAATTTTACCGAAAACCAAGGCCATCACCAGTTAGTTCAGAATCCCCCGGACTGGGAAATATCCCCCAAGTTGCTGGAAATCGACCCAAAGTTTGTCAAAATCACGCTGCGCGTAAGGCGGTCTCGGCTCTTTCTTCAGTCTTAAAGGAAGTGGGGCTATATTTCGGCCTAGAAGCTCAAAAACGAGCGTTCAATTATTTTTCCTCGGTCAATTTCACTAAAAACCAAGGCCATCAACAGTTAGTTTATAGTCACCGGGACTCGAAAATGTCCCCCCAAGTTCTCGGAAATCGACCCAAAGTTTGTCAAAATCACGCTGCGCGTAAGGCGGTCTGGCCTACTTTTTCATCGTCAAATGATGTGGGGCTATATTTCGGCCCAGAACCTCAAAACAGAGCGTTCAATTATTTTTCCTCGGTCCATTTTACTGAGAACCAAGGCTATCACGAGTTAGTTTAGAGTCCCCGGGACTGCAAAATATCCCCCAAGTTCTCGGAAATCGACCCAAAGTTGGTCAAAATCACGCTGCGCGTAAGGCGGTCTGGGCTACTTTTTCAGTCTTAACTGAAATGGGGTTATTTTGGGTCCAAGAAGCTCGAAAGAGAGCGTTTAATTATTTTTCATCGGTCCATTTTACCCAAAACCAAGGCCATCACGATTTAGTTTAGTGTTCCCGGAACTGGAAAATATCCCCCAAGTTCCTGGAAATCGATCCAAAGTTGGTGAAATTCACACTGCGCGTAAGGCGGTCTCGCCTACTTTTTCAGTCTTAAATGACGTTGGGCTATATCTCGGCCTAGAAGCTCCAAACAGAGCGTTCAATTATTTTTCCTCGGTCCATTTCACCGAAAACCAAGGCTATCACGAGTTACTTTAGAGTCCCCGGGACTGGAAAATATCCCCCAAGTTGCTGGAAATCGACCCAAAGTTCGTCAAAATCACGCTGCGCGTAAGGCGGTCTGGGCTACTTTTTTATTGTCAAATGAAGTGGGGCTATATTTCGGCCTAGAAGGTCAAAAGCGAGCGTTCAATTAGTTCTCCTCGGTCCATTTCACTGAAAACCAAGGCCATCAGGAGTTAGTTTAGAGTCCCCGGGACTTTAAAATATCCCCCAAGTTCCCGGAAATCGACCCAAAGTTGGTCAAAATCACGCTTCGCGTAAGGCGGTCTGGGCTACTTTTTCAGTCTTAAATGAAATGGGGTTATTTTGGGGCCTAGAAGCTCGAAAGCGAGCGTTCAATTATTTTTCCTCTGTCCATTTCACCCAAAACCAAGGCCATCCCGAGTTAGTTTAGAGTCTTCGGGACTGGAAAATATCCCCCATGTTCCTGGAAATCGACCCAAAGTTGGTCAAAATCAGGCTGCCCGTAAGGCGGTCTAGTCTACATTTCCAGACTTAAATGAAGTGGGGCTATATTTCGGCATAGAAGCTCGAAGCCGAGCGTTCAATTATTTTTCCTCTGTCCATTTGGCCGAAAACCAAGGCTATCACGAGTTACTTTAGACTCCCCGGGACTGGAAAATATCCGCCAAGTTGCTGCAAGTCGACCCAAAGGTTGTCAAAATCACGCTGGGTGTAAGGCGGTCTTGGCTACTTTTTCAGTCTTAACTAGAATTGGACTATATTTCGGTCTAGCAGCTCCAAACCGAGCGTTCAATTATTTTTCCTCTGTCCATTTTACCGAAAACCAAGGCCATCATGAGTTACTTCAGAGTCCCCGAACCTGGAAAATATCCCCCAAGTTCCCGGAAATCGACTCAAACTTGGTTAATATC